>NW_027040877.1:0-154361 GCF_037179485.1 Ochlerotatus camptorhynchus
CCACCTTGGTGGGATTGGTTTGTTTTGTTTTTAGAATTTGAAGAGAAACTACTTAATACTACTATTTACAGCTTAAAACTAACCTACTCTACTATATACACTTAACCTACTATGTACAAATTGCTTATTAAAGCATGTTCAGAAAGATTGCATTTTTGAATAAATTTAGTTGTCATATCATCAATTTTGGAATCTACTTTGGGAATTTCTGCCTCTTGATGGAGGTCTGCTATTCTTGTGTCGAATGGACGATCTAGGATCATCCTCAACACTCTATTCTGTGCAACCTGGATTTTGTTCCTGTGGGTCTGAGCGCACGATTCCCACACCGGGGCGGCATAGAAGATCGCGGGGGCTATGATCTGTTTGTAAACAGCCAGTTTGTTTTGCCTTGAGAGGCGCGATCTGCGGCAAATGAGCGGATACAAACACCTAACCAAGGCGGAGCACTTAACTAGGGTTTTCTCTATGTGCGAGCGGAACAGGAGCTTCTCATCGAACAACATCCCGAGATAAGTAACATCAGTGGACCACTCGACCCTTGTACCATCCATTATTACGGTACAGGAGGGAGACGGTTTAAGTTTTGGTGATTGTCTGTGAAGGAACATGATCGCTTGGGTTTTCGAGGCGTTGATTTTGATTTTCCACGTGGTGGCATAATCAGTAAAGGTGTCAAGGCATCGTTGGAGCTTGTTCGTAATTTCACGAGGCATCCTACCCTTGACGGCTATCGCGGTGTCATCTGCGAACAGGAAGAACACGCAACCGTCTCCTAGAGGAGGGATGTCCGACGTGTAGATGCTGTAAAGCAGTGGTCCCAGCAGACTCCCTTGCGGAACACCTGCTGGGATCGGAAATTGTCCCGAAAGGGAACTATTCAACGACACCCTGAACGACCTTTGCTGGAGATAGTTACGGGTGATTTTCACAAGGTATGGTGGAAAGTTGGAGTTACAAAGCTTGTATATAAGTCCGTCGTGCCAGACATTGTCAAACGCCTTTTCGACGTCTAACAAGGCCATGGCTGTGGACTTGGATACAGCTTTGTTACTTCGGATGTTATTCATCACCCGCACTAGCTGATGATTGGTGGAATGCCCCTTACGGAACCCGAACTGTTCCGGAAGAAGAATGTCATGTTCCTCCACAAACTTGTTTAGTCGGCTGAGGATCAATTTTTCGAACAGCTTGCTCAGCGCTGAGAGCAGGCTAATCGGTCTGTAGCTTGACGGTAGTGAAGGGTCTTTCCCAGGTTTGCGGATCGGGATGATTTTTGCCACCTTCCAGATGCTTGGAAAGTAGTGCAGCTCCAAGCATCTGTTGAGGATGGCAGCCAGCAGCGAGTGGACCCTCGGGCTGAGATTTTTCAACGCTAGGTTGAATATTCCGTCAAACCCGGGAGCCTTCATGTTTTTGCTATATTTCAGCGCTGAGCAAATTTGTTCCTCTGTAACAGTCTTGTAAGCGGTCACGGTAGTCGACACATTTTCTGTGATAATCGACTGCCTTTGCCTCCGACACTTGCAAAACAAGCTATCATAGTACAGTACCAAACTCAAATGTCATTTGACAGGCTCTGTCATACGACACTGTCGCCGAAGACCGTCACGAATGTATGTATTTTAGTTTCTCTCATTATAAGAGCTGCTGATGTTGTGCTTGTGTGAATTCTGAAAAAATCAAGCAATGATGTCCTAGGAATAACATTTCTGATCAGAAATGGTTTAATTTACACCAAACTGAGGAATTAGAACAAAATCACTCATATCATATGATAGTTATTTGATCATTTTCTTTTTGCTCGAATGTTATTCTACCGGTTGTGTTGTGTGAGAGAGACGACGGTAGAGCATGAGAGTACGAATAAAAACAGACTGTCGCGCATGACAACGAAGCGAGTGTCGTAAAAAACGTCAACAGTTTCAACCTCTGCTCTGTAATCCGTTCTTCTGGAGGGACGGCACAAGGGGAGGCATCTAACGTCTGGACGCACTGCACAACCTGGTTCTCGAGTGGACTTGGGATTGTAGAGCCAAGCAAATGCGATTGGGCAATGTGCTCCCCAATTGCATTGGCCTTCTCTTCGTTGGTGATAAGCCGTTCGTCATTGACTCTAAGTGGTGGAATGGGCTTGGGGTGAGACTTCAGCACCTTGGCAACCTTCCAGAATGGTCTGGAACGGTCGTCCAGGTTCTGAACGAGCCGCCCGAAACTCTCGTTCCGGATTGAGACCATTCTGGAAGCGATCTGCCGATTCAGATCGACCATTTCGTATTTACGCTGCAGATCCCCAGTCCGCTGAAACTGGCGTCTACGAACATTTCTGAGCCGAATCAAGAGTTTGGTGTGGGAATCAATTGCTTGAAACTTACCCCTCACAGGAACTCGTCGAACGCACTCTTCGTCAGCCACGGATATGGCTTGATGGAGACCCTCCAGAGCCCGGTCGATGTCCTCCACTGTGTCGAGTGGTGGGTTGTCGTCGATGTGGCGGTCGACCACGCGTCGAAACTGGACCCAGTTGACTCGATGGTAGTCCTTCCGCTGGCACGGTGCAGGGGCCACGTTGTAGCCCAGCTCGGTCAGCACCGGTTGGTGGTCCGAACTCAGGTCGTTGACGGCAACCGGCTTGGCTAATCTGGTGTTTGCCAAGAACAGGTCCAGCGTCGATGGGTTGCCCGTCGGTGATGTGAAGGTTGGTTCGTCCGGAAACCAGACGGAATAGAGACCATGCTGGGAATGGTCGAATAGCAGGCGGCCGTTTTGGTTCTGCTGGTAGTTCCGCCAGGCCTCGTGCCGGGCGTTCAGGTCCCCTCCGATTACGAAGCGGGCATTGGTGCGGGTTATGATGGCAAGGTCGTTCTTGAACTGCTGTGCTGTACCATTGCTAACGGTACATTGCCGGGGGCAGTAGACAACGATGAACCGGACGTTTCCGGTCGATGTTTCCACCTCAACGCCGACGGCCTCGATGATGGAAGTGCGGTAGTGGGGTAGGGTGCAGTACTTGATGCCTTTCTTGATGATGACCGCGTCACCGCCCCCCCTGGAGCTGGTGCGATCAAGCCGGACAATGCTGTGGTCTGGCAGCCAGAAGCTGTCACCGGTCTTGAGGTGGGTCTCGGTGAGAAGGCCCACGTCGATGTCGTGCTTGCGGAGGAAGTCTGCAAGCTCAATGTTTTTCGCCCCTACGGAGCGAGCGTTCCAGTTGGCGATCTTTATGGGTTCACGGTCCATAATTAGCGACGAAGGAGATGATAGCTTGGAGCTGTTGTGTTCTTGTTGCGCAGGTGCGCTTGATGATGATGGCCTGGGCCAACAGTGTGACGATCTCATCCGTTGACAGCGGAGAATCGTCTGTAGCTTCACCGGTTGTACCGGCCAATCCCGGAGCAGGGGGATCCGTCGATGGGCCGGAGGCTTGACTGGGTACTGCAGCGGCAGCCGACTGGGCAGCAGCCAACTGTTGGTTGAGCGGGAGCGGCGCCAACACTGGAATTGGCCGTGGTTGGACCGGTGATAACGGAGGAAAGTTCTGCGCGTTGTTTTCCGGGACCTTCTTGCGACCGGGCTGGTTGTTGGACGAGGCCTTCTTCCGGATCTCGGCGTATTCGGCCCGCTTCGGACAGGCCTTACTCGTGGCCTTGTGGGCAGCACCGCAGTTGGCGCATGTGGGAGCGGCTTCCTCGATGCTGTCGCAGTCGTCGATCTTGTGGTTTTTGCCGCATTTGATGCAGCGGCTGGCCATGCGGCAGTTCCTGGTGCCGTGCCCGAACAATAGGCAGTTCGAGCACTGAGTGACGCCACGGTGGGTTGGCTTATACCGCTCCCACTTCACTACGATGTGGAACAGTGTGCGTGTCGTATGGAGATCCTTCACGGTTGTGGAGTTCTTCTGCAGATGGACCAAGTAGAGCTGGTCACGATGGCCTTGCTGCGGGTCATCTTGTGGATTTCGACCGGCTTGAGGCCGTTCGCCTTAATCTCGTCCATTAAGGTGGTGGTGTCCATGTCGTGGAGCCCGCGCAGCACCACTTTCAGCGGCTTGGTGGCCTCGACGTCGTGGGAGAAGTACTCCAGCTTCATCCTGTCCAAGAGGGCCTGGACTGCGTTGTAGTGATTTTCGGCCGAGACCATCAGTTTGTAGCCTTCCGTGCACCGTTGAATGATGCAGCGAAGGCCCTGCTTAATGTAGAAATCCAGCTGCTCCCATAGCCCGGGAGGGAAGCCCTTCACATAGAAGGGTGGCAACTTAACTTTTTTAGGCACCGTCTCAGGGTCCGACTGCGGCTGGGCTCCGTTCTGCAGGGCGGAGAACGGATTGTTGCTCAGCAGCTTTTTTGCTGCCGATGCGGTGGCGCTGATGTCTTCAGGTCTGGGTCGTTTAGTTCCGGGAGGCCCCGGCTGCGGGTCCGCAACGCCTGTCGGGACGGGCAATGGGGTTTTCTTCTGCTTCTTCTGAGCTGGCTCGGTGGTCGCGCCGTCTCCTGGGAGAGTCTGTTTTCCCGGTAAGCCGGCACTCGCGTTACCGCGCGATTTCTTACCCATGGCTGGGTCAGCGAGAGCGTCACTATACAACGCGGAGCTAATTCGACTTGCGAACGAACGAACGAAACTAGAGAGAATTCAAATCGACTGAACTGCTCAACAGTCTGGCAGCGAATGATGATGAGCAGTGGTATGAGAGCAGCGCTGATTTATATCTTTTCAGGTTCAAACAGAATGATGTGCAACCAAGTGGTATTCGTTTATGATGACTGGGTTTGGGAAAAAGGCTTATTTCATGAAATCAGTGATAAAATTATCATTTGTACATTTTCAAAAGTTTAATTACAGAAAAATTGGAAAAATATTTATTTCAACTGGTTCGTAATGTAATATCCTATCGATTGGCGTATTTGGATTTTAATTTCATCTATAAATGACAAAGTTACAAGCGTTCAAAACCTAACACTCCTTCACCACACATATTTTTTAACTTGCACCCCAGTATAGTCGACAAAGACGTAGTTCTACGTCAAAATAAGTACTCAAAGTTGCTTAAAATTGCTAAGTCTCCACACCCACAAAGTTTCATAAGGTTCTGAGAGGGTGCTGCCAACTCCGAAGACGAGTTGGCGTGAAATCCGTCATTTGATTAGTATTCTGAGAGAGAGCTCCCAGAAACGTTTTTTTTTTTTTTTTTTTTTTTTTTTTTTTTTTTCTTTATTATAGAGATTTTTAGCCATAGGCTAGTTCATCTCTTACTCCCAGAAACGGTTCTGGAGGGGTGTTACTCCTGCCAGAACCTCGAGACTCATGTTATGCGTTGAGTGCATACAGCCTAGAGCAATACGCAGACAACGATATTGAATTCGTTCCAATTTTATTAGGTGACTTTTTCTTGCCGAGAGAAAGCAGAAAGAGCCGTACTCTAGAACAGAGAGAATAGTTGTTTTATAAAGCGTTATGAGGTCTCCCGGATGAGCACCCCACCATGTGCCGCAAATTGAACGGAGAAAGTTGATCCTCTGCTGACATTTTTGCTTCAAATACGTAATATGGGCATTCCAAGTGCACTTTGAATCAAACCAGACCCCAAGGTACTTGAAAGACAATGATTGGGTAATGTTTCTGCCCAAAAGATTAAGCTGCATTTGGGCTGGGTACCGCTTTCGAGTAAACACTACCAGTTCAGTTTTCTGCGGCGAGAATTCGATCCCTAGATTCATAGCCCAAGAAGACAAGTTATCTAAGGAATTTTGCAATGGTCCTTGCAAGTCCACGGCATGTGGACCTCTTACGGAAACCACACCGTCATCTGCAAGTTGTCTTAGCGTGCATTGTTCTGCCAAACAGTTGTCGATATCTTTGACGTAAAAGTTATAAAGAAGAGGGCTGAGACATGAGCCTTGGGGCAGGCCCATGTAGCTAATTCTGGAAGTTGTCAGTTGTCCAAGGGAAAAGTTCATTTGCTTTTCTGACAACAAATTGTACAAGAAATTATTTAAAATTCCAGAAAGTCCACATCTGTGCAGATTGTCTGACAGAATTTCAATGGAAACTGAATCAAAAGCCCCCTTAATGTCCAAGAATACTGAAGCCAATTGCTCCTTGTGTGCAAAGGCCAGTTGAATATCTGTGGAAAGCAGCGCTAGACAATCGTTTGTTCCTTTGCTCTTGCGGAACCCAAACTGTGTATTTGATAGCAAGTTATTTGATTCGACCCAGTGATCGAGTCTCCGAAGGATCATTTTCTCCAACAATTTCCTAATGCACGAAAGCATAGCAATCGGACGGTATGAGTTATGGTCAGACGCTGATTTGCCAGGTTTTTTAATGGCTATTACTTTGACCTGTCTCCATTCAGGCGGTACAATGTTGTTTTCTAGCAAGGAATTGAATAAGTCTAGCAAGCGTCTTTTAGCGATATCTGGGAGATTTTTCAGAAGATTGAATTTAATCATATCGCTTCCCGGTGAGGAGTTGTTCGATGAAAGAAGAGCCATAGAGAAATCCAGCATTGAGAATGGTCTATCCAGAGAGCCGCCGCTAGGAGACGCTTCTCGAAGAATATTTTGTGCTGGAACTGAGTCCGGACAGACCTTTTTAGCGAAATCGAATATCCATCGGTTGGAGTATTCTTCACTCTCATTGAAAGATGAGCGGTTACGCATGTTGCGAGCCACCCTCCACAAGGTGTTCATTGAGGTTTCTCGTGAGAGTCCCTCGACGAAGTTGCGCCAATAACCGCGTTTTTTTGCTTTGATTAATTGTTTCAGCTTTGTCTCAAGCTTTGAATATTCCTCGAAGTAAGTGGAGGTTTTGTGTCTACGAAAAGCTTTGAAAGCATCAGATTTTTCTACATACAATTTTGTGCATTCTTCGTCCCAACCAGGTGTGGCTGGTCTCCTATTAAAGGGTGCACTTGGAATTTTTCTTGTTTGTGCTTCCAGTGAGCTTTTGTAAATCAAATCGGCTAGGAATCGATATTCTTCCAATGGTGGAAGCACATCTATTGATTCGACACCGATTGTCACCGCCGTTGCATATTTCTGCCAGTCGATGTTCCTTGTAAGATCAAATGGAACCCGAGATGGTTCTGCAGAGTGAGGGCCACACTTTATTCAAATGATGATTGGCAAATGATCGCTATCATGGGGATCATTGATAACCTTCCACTGACAATCCAATGATAGCGATCTTGAACACAAAGATAGGTCGAGTCGGCTTTCTCGAGCCGGAGGTTTTGCTATACGTGTCGCTTCACCAGTGTTCAAAATAGTCAAATTGAAATCGTCACATAAATCGTAAAAAATAGCCGCTCTATTGTCGTCATATAGATCGCCCCACCCAGTACCATGGGAGTTCATATCACCCAGAATTAATACTGAGGATGGAAGAATCGAAACTAGATTCCAGAGTTGACTACGGCTAATGGAGGTTTTTGGTGGAACATATACTGAAGCTATGCAAAGATTTTTGTTCTTCACATTTATTTGGCAAGCGACGATTTCGACGCCTGATAGAGCAGGAAGGGACATTTTGTAGAAAGGGTAGCACTTTTTGATCCCTAAAAGTACTCCTCCATAAGAATAGTCTCTATCCAGGCGAATAATGTTAAAATCGTGGAAGTTGAGTTCTTTATCGGAAGAAAGCCATATTTCACAGAGAGCAAATATATCACAATCAGAATTGTGAAGTAAAAATTTGAACGAGTCTAGTTTAGGCACTAGACTACGGCAGTTCCACTGTAGCACAGTGATCATATCTTCAACCTCGTTCGACGAATTATCCATCGAAAGATATGATTGATGCAAGGAGGGGCCATGAAACAGTCAATTGCTTAAGATATGATTCTAATGTTGGAAGCATGGCAGAAATTAAGCTTCTAAGAGGGTCTTGTATGTTGAACATATTTAATATGAATTCCACAATGTCCGAAAAAGCTAGCAAACCGCGTTCGGACTTGGATTTCTTTTGAGAAGTTTGAGGAGCAGCTTTTTTGTTTTTCTTTTCTTTGTTGGGTAATGGCGGAAAATCCTTACTGCAGCCAGGAAGTGGAGCAGCAGGAGCCTTCGATTTAATTTTTTCATCCCCATTACCCTGGGAATTTTGCAATCCTCTGGGAGTGACTTTAGTTTTCTTACGGCGCACTTTCGGGGAGGAGCATTTACGTTTTGAGGATCCGTTCGTTTTCAAAGGTGCGTGTACCACCGTAGAGTCACCCTCATCGGATGAGTCAGAGTCCGATTCTTCAGCTGACAAAATCGAAAATTGATTTTCATCTTTAACGGCTGATGCAGCCTTCACCATTTGTGCATATGACTGCTTGGAGCGTCCAGAGATTGAACGCTGCACTTTATCGGAGTGCTGCTTGTACATCGGGCACTCCTGCAAAGGGTGAGGATTCTCGCCACAATAAGCGTATTTTACTGATTCTTTGTGGCAAGAATCCTCTTTGTGGTTTTCACCACATTTGCCACAACGAGTTTTGTTGCCGCAATGGCTGGCTGAGTGTCCCAGCCTTTTGCAGTTGGTACAATTATATACCCTCTGTACAAACAACTGCACCGGAAAAAAAGCACCATCAACTTTGACAAAGTTTGGGAGAACTGAACCAGCGAAAGTTACCCGAAACGAGTCTGAATGCTGATAAACTTTCTTGCCATCTTGCAAAGATACTGAATGCAGTTGCCTAACATCCAGTATCTGTACCTGCTGACCGATTTTCGAGTTTTTGAAGCAACCCGATGCTCGTTTTAAGTCCTCGATACTCAGACTCGCGTTGGAGACCACACATTCTATCTCCACATCTCGAGAAGGGATGTAGATGTTGTACTCAACACTAAACAGCTCATGTTCAGCAATTTTATTTGCCACATCATAAGTCGGTGCTTCTACACGCAGTTTATTGAATCTCTCCTTATGTACCAAGACTCCCGGATACTTCCGCAGCAAGTCTCTCGAAATGTCGAGAGTTTTCAAAGGTTTATTTTTAGGCCGAAAAAAGACAACCCATGGTCCTTTCGAAGACGGTTGGTAGTATCTAGTTCGCGCAACGTAGGTATCCGAAGACGCCATGAGTGTTGCGCAAAAGCGGTGCACAACCGCTTAAAAAGGAAAGACAAAAAAAAAACTAAAAAAAAACCCTTCTCCAAATAAACTACTTAACTACTAGATGTTAATATTTTGTTGCCCAGTGTATAAACAACCAAGCAAAACAAAAACAAAATTATCAAAAAAAAAAAAAAAAAAAATTCACTAGTTGCAAGAAGTTGCACCACTATAGCCCTCACAACCCGCAGGGCAAAGCCACGCGCAAAATTTTATAACAAAAGCGCGGCAATGGACTAGAGAAGACTATTGTATAGTATACTTAACACCGGCCGGTGCCGGCTGTGTGAGCTTGCCACTCCGTTTGCTGCTTTGTTGTTGTTGCTTGCTGCTTTGGAGTGGTGATGAGACGATGACGGTGAGATGATAGTCCACCTATAGCGTCGCTAAAGGTGGCTACTTCCTCTGCCGACTGCGGTTGCCTTGGGCACTGAACTTCGTCCACGGTAGGTAAAACGCGCGATATAAAAAAACCACTATGGTGGGAAAAAACTCCACCGGCTACGAAACCAATACCCGCAACGGAGACACGAACAAACTACGTCCGGCTACTTCAAGCTATCGGCGAGGAATGAACATTCACATAGTTACTATCAGGAACGCACATAATATTTTCCAATAACAAAATTAATGATTTTTATCTGAAAATCACAGAACATAATATATTCTACGTGAAAAATCATATAGATTTCATTGGACACATAAGGTTCATGTGATTTAGTGGTGCAATTTCCAATTATGGGATCACGTGAATGTTATGTGAAATTCACATGAATATTTTCCGCTGGTTAGGTGATTTATTTTATTAGAAATAATATCAGCGAACGAAAATTTTCCAAGGAAAGAGAATCTATAGGTCTGTTTCCGTATTTGATTTTTTTTTTGCGTTTGCTGTAGGTTGCTGTAGCTTTCTGTAAGTTGCTGTAAGAAAATAATATGGTGCAGTAAGTACGGGAACATGCTTTTGCTTTTTGCTGTACAGAATCTTACAGAAAAGCAAGTACGCGAACAGATCTTATTTTTGTAAGCAAAAAAAGCCCATAATCAGTGAAATGTTTAATCACAGATAAATAGACGTAACACTTCATTGTGTATCTTCGTTCCGGCATTTGACGGTTGCTTTAAATATTATTAGTTCCGCGACCTACTCGCCGCAGCGCTGGCATCGGATCACTTTGACGTTTCTATACATTCTATAGAACTTTTACGCAATATTGTTTGGGAGTTATCCGCGAGAAGCCCGAGAGATGTCGTTACTGAGGTCCTATGTTTTGAGAAACTTTTTCAAAAAGTTTCGTCTGTTTGTCTGTGGTTTTACTATGCGCAGAAAACTTTCCCGACAGACAATGTAAACTTCATCTTCTTCCTACTCCGCCCTCGAGCGGAAATAATGTAATGAAGCGTAAGATAAAAGCATTTAACATAATTAGAACTATTTTCGAAGTGTAGGTGCTTGATTTAGGTACCGAGATTGGCGTGGGGTGCCTATAGATTGTTCTTTTCAACTTTAATTGAATGAAGCTATTATCTCCAGCGACGACGATACCGGTGGCACACAGATGCACAGATTGGCAAATGTTTTCCGAGTAGGCTTCCATATCAGTTTACCGGTGGAGTGTTTAAGGTGACAATAGTTAGATCAAAGCGCTAGGAAATAGTTCCTTTGAAGTTCTTATCTTCCTATCAGCGGTTCTATTGTTCACCATTGATCGTTCCATTAAGAAACCCTATTCATGGAGTGACAAGCAACGTTTCGTTCTTTCATCCCGAATAAACAAGTTTTATAATAAAAATTATACCATTTATCATTGTATGGTTATTCAAGTAATTAATATGATGATACATGCTACCTCGCAGTAACTATAAACCTAAGATGAAGTGAAGTACCCAACTAACAATTTTAGCTGCAGATTAGCTTATACAGCCAAAAATTGGCTTATACAGCTAATTTTTGCCTATATAAGCTAGTCTGCAACTAAAATTGTTTGTTGGGTATACTTCCATGCATAAATTTGTATGTACCGTGACGATATCCGTAAAGTTATTTAATAATAATATATAATACAAAAAATAGCGACTATAATTTTATGCTAGTAATAGTATAAGAAATTTAAAATCGTGCGTTTTTTTTGTTGAAAAGCATCATTCCATGTTTGTTTTCTGCAAGCTGTAAGTTTCTGTTTTGATTTTTCTTTTTGGTTTCATTTATCGCACTTATCAGACCGTCACTCAGCGTGGCGATCAAATGTGCTATGCGCGCTGCAAACCCGTAAAAAAAAAATCCAATAAAAATACAATGAATTTCATTGTCATTGTAACCTAGAGATGAACTAGCCTATGGCCTCTTAAACAAAAAAAAATGTCATTGTAACCATGATATATACTGTCAAACATTAAACATTTTTGTTGATTACCATAAAATCACAACGGAATTCATGGTTCACAACAATGAAAATCATGGTACATATTTGAGAAATTTACAATAAAAAGGGGGGTTGTTAAGCATCTTAACAATAAAAAAAAAACTGATTTTTCTAGAACAAATTTAATCTTATCACATTATTTTCATTGTTTGAGCATTGTATCGTTAAAAATCTAAAATTTATTTTTCTCCGTACAATAGTTAAACAATAAGTTTTAATGTACTCAAAATCCAACAGTGAAAATCAATATAATTTCATTGTTTTATTATATTTTTTTTCTGGAACAGACGTCAACAGCAACGCACGGTGGGGTTGAATTCGTGTTTTACGCAACCGTTAATTAACGACCCAACATGATGTGTTTAGTACGAAATTGCGACAAAACTAAATAAGATAAAAAAATGGTGTCAAAGAGAGAGTTGTAGAACGCATTGAGAGGCATCTAGTAGTTAGACAAAACAATACACTTTATTACGTATTTTTTTAAATAATAAGGGAAAACCCGTAGGAAAACACAAGTTTTAGACTCGTTTATCTCTCAAATGTATCTAAATGCAGCTTACTGAAAGCAGAAATGAAACTGTTAAGTAAGAAATTTACCAAGCTGTTCACTGGAGGCAAGAGTGTTGTGCTAAATGGCATAGTTTGTGAGTTAGAGCCAATTTATGGCAAGCATAGACCAATACAGAAAAAAAGTTCAATAACTCAGTAATCTTTGAGATTTGATCATATGCGTAGAACAATTTTTTACTTCATATATGATCTTCTATCGCCCCTTAAATTATTTGCACTATGGAACCGAACACCCTGTATGTCCATGCAGAATTCTTAACATTTTGAATGTTGAAATAAAAATTGTAACGTCATGTAATAAATCATACGAATATTTGGATAAATGTGTATTCAACTAATAACTCTTATATTATCATCAGGCTACGAAATTAAGTGCGAGAGGTTCGAAAGCTACGGAATAGAAACGGCTCGTAAACTAGTCGATCTATATCCATGGTACTATCTCCCCGTGTTTGTTCATAAAGTGCTCATACACGAGGCGAAAGTGATTTCTTCGTTTCGAATACCCATTGGGCAACTATCTGAAGAGGCCAAGGAAAGCAAAAACAAAGCTACCAAGCAATACAGAACCCACCACACAAGATTTTTTTTCCCAGTGAAGCCACGAATACAGATCTTCTTCACCGTCTTCTGGAATCATCCGATCCGTTAATTTCCAACATGAGGGAACTACTGAAAAACAAAAGTGAGGTGTGCTCCGGGGATGCTCTGCAACTTTTGGCCATCACCGATGACAACGACGAAAACTGCGATATCGACGAAGAGGAAACTGCAAGCGCTCTTTGAGATTCGTACAATTTGAACCGGAACGTAATAAACATTAAACATGAATGAATTTGGTTTTGTTTATTGACAAAATCGAAAAATATTCAAAGTACATAAACGATTCAGATAAGGGTCGTTTGGGGGTGGTCTGGTTTTGATACCGTGTCATTTTGTTAGTCACTAGAAATAACCCAGGTTGCTTGGTTATCCATTTGTATGCCTCTTTTCACACCTACTCGATAACAGTCCCGTGGTTTCACAAAATCGCCATTTCAAATTCTGAAAAGTGACAAGTTTCAATGCAAGTATTTCGGTTAAGGGTCACGTGGCGGCGGTCTGGTTTCTTCACCATTTCATTGCATTTTCTTGTACTTTCAATTGCTCAAAGAATGGCCTGCTCGTTTTCACCCGTTTAGAAGTGATTGGTATTGGAAGTTGGGTAATTTTCAACCGAAAAATGTAAATAACTTTTCAAATATTAATGATAGCAGTTTTCAGTCTTCTGAAAAGAATGTAATTTGATATTTCTAACATCTTTGTAGAACATGCCAAACATGTAGAAATATTGCAGAAACAGTTACAGGTACAACATTGATTTTAACGATGTCTATAAGAACTAGAAAGTTATAGTCTTCTGCAAAGTTGTTCACAGTAATGTTTTCTAAAGCTTTGCCATACACAATTATTTTGTATCTCATCACATTAAAAAAAAATTTGCATCTTACTTTTAGGTGGATTAATCTTAAATTTTCTTTTACCATAAGAAGGAATATTGTAACCCGAGAAACTTCTAAGAAGACACCTAGTACCTTTAATCAACCATTTCAGCGTAAATAAAAAAGTGCGCGTTTTGATACCCTTGGCACCACTTTGCGTCGGTCCGCTGAATGGAATTCGCTTCTTCGTCGTAGTGGATGCATACTCAAAGTGGCCGGAAATTTCCGCAACCTCTTCATCATCCACCATCAAAGCGATACTCAGACTGCTTCGGCAGTGTATCGCTCGTTTTAGTTGCATGAACCTTCTCGTCTCGGACAACGGCGCTCAGTTTACAAACACTGAGTTTCAAACCTTCCAGAAGCAGAATGGAATTCAACATATCGTCGATACCTTGAAGCGATCCCAGAAAAAGATCAACAAGGGGGAGAACTTGGAGCAAACTTCGCAGGTTTTTCTACAGACCTACCGGACAACCGCAAATCCGCAAGTACCGAAAGGAATTGATGCTGAGTCGTCGTCAAAAATTAATGTTCGATCTACTGCGAGCTACACGGTGTTTCGCAAAAACCCATTAATGGGTATAAAAACACCCATTTCCGCTAAAAGTGCCCCTCCTCATTTAATGGGTAAACTATGGTTTACTCATTAATGGGTAAATGGGCGGTCTGTCAATAAATGGGTGTTTTTACCCATTTTCTTAAATTGTGTTTACCGTAAAATGGGTGAAAAAATACCCATTTTTACAAATGAAGGATGCAAGCGCTCGTTGATATAAAAAAAAAACTTTCTAAAACATTGAAAATAAATGCAGGTGTTCCGCTCAAATTTTACGCGAAATATTATTATACCATAATGGATAATATGTATTGACTTATCCGTAAGCCTCTCCAACGTTTTGGATTCTAACGTTTTCCGGAGATCGTCTATTTTCGCCAAATATGCTGCGGACAGTAACTGTTGAGTCGGTGACGGAAATGAGACGATAAAATTTCGAAGTGTTTTTTCACCCATTAATGGGTAAACAATATACCCATTATTCAGCCGTGAACTGATTCTTTAAATGGGTATTTTTTCACCCATTTTATGATTTCAAAATTCCCCCATTTTTTGACAGCTGCATACATGGTTTGAAAATGGGTATTTTTTTACCCATTAATGGGTTTTCACGAAACACCGTGTACTTCCAAGAAACCAAAGCCTACTCAAGCGAACGAAGACCATTACTGTAGTAAGTAAGTAGATTTCTTGAGAAAGGATTGTTCATCACCACCGCCATTGGTTCTGAACATCGCGGCCTACCGAGTAAAGGTTGAGCACGATAAAATCCGGACAAAACGCTGCTATTATCACTGACAAACCGACATGAATGATCATACAAATTACAAAGAAATTTCTGATTAAAGCACAAAACTGATATCTGTCGCCGTGTTCGCGGAAAATATTTATCCTAGCCAAGACCATGCGTACAACATTTATAAGTTGTTTAGGCTGTGTTCCATTTGGCGAATTTTTACTCAAATTTGACAGTTGGAAACTTTTCAAATAAACCTGCTATTGTACCAGAATTATTTATGACAGACAAGGAATCAATTTTGACCCACACCTTCTCGAAATTCGATCAACAACAGAGGGATTTTCGAACATCCTAATTTATTTTCGAAGTGTCATTTTAAGTGAAAATTCACCAAATGGAACACAGTCTTAGTGTCTAATCTGTTTCGGACAAATTATTTTTATCTAGATAAAAGTTTCTATAGTTTTGACAGATGGGATCGCTGCACATCGACCGTTATGGATTCTCGATCAAGAATTAAGTTTAAATTTCATGCCGGTTTGCCGGTGCTATTAAGGCATTTTTTGGGTATTTTTTATTTCAAAAATTCACTGAATCAAGCTAAGAGTGTATAGAATCACAGTAGGCATTGGTTGTCAGGATCAGAGTCTATGTTATAATAAGAGTCCCGCCAAGAGAAAATGTTCCGAACAAGCAGCACTGTTTGTGATTTATTTTTCGTCAGAGTAAACGGCAACCAGATTTTTTGCGTTAGCATTGACCAATGCACGGAATGAACTGCACGAACAAATTTGACGTTTGAGCGGTGCCGTGTAATCAATACCATCATACATAAATCGTACTTTGACTATATGTTTAGTGTTACTTCTGCGTGAAGTCAACGATTTACATAGATGAAAATGCTAATTTCAAATAACAGACTGTAGTGGTAATTTTTATACGATAGATGGAGTAGATGAAAGTATAGAGTGATAGTTCCGTTAGAGTACGGCAGTGTGAAAATTGCATATAGATAGTAGAATAGCGAGCTAGGACAACTTTTAAGGAAGGTACAAATCGGTTTTTTCATATCTCTTTACCAAACTCCCCCTTTGGAGAGGGATGGTGAGGGGGTGTCCCCCCCCCCGCCACCACTGGCAAAAAGAGATGAAAACCGACCGCTCAAGTACCAACGATGTGTTTGAAACAGTTCTACCGATTTTTTACCGCACTTCAGTTGTTATTTGAAGGAAGGCATCCAGTTGTAGGTTTGGAAATTGCAACTATTGTTTACCTTCACCACGATATGTGCTCCCTCTCCAAAGGGGGAGTTTGGTAAAGAGAAATGAAAAAACCGATTTGTACCTTCCTTAAAAGTTCTCATACTCTAACGGAACTATCAACTCTATACTTTCATCTACTCCATCTATCGTATAAAAATTACCACTACAGTCTGTTATTTGAAATTAGCATCTTCAACTACATAAATCGTGCTCACGTAATATTTAAGAATGGCCCATCAACTTTTGTACACAAAGCTTATTAAGCCCCTTTCGTACGAACCAAAGTATGCCCACGCATACCAACAACACCATCGGGTAGGGTGAAATCGATAAAGCTCTTGGTTTGCGTGGGTGTTCTTCGGTTCGCGTGAAAAAAGCCTAACAAGTTGTTTATAAAAGTTGATCTGCCCTTTTCTAAAGTTATGCGAGCATTACATCATGTGTTCATTTTTAGTAAACATGGACCGCTCTAACGTCAATTTTTTTCGTGAGTTCATTCCGTGCATTGGTCAATAGGATGACTTTAATTCATAAGTGAAAAATGTCATGTCGATAATGGAGCTTCTCGGAGACAAAAACAATTATAGAACCTGAATAATGTTCAAACAAGTGTATACCAAGCACACATTAATACCACAAGATACTAAAGAAAGCGAAGAAATGGCTTTCATCTAAAATTACTGAAATATTATCAGTCATGAATGCAATACTTGTAGTTCACTGGCTGTGGGAACAATAATGTTTATTTACTTTGCTTGTTTGGTACCTCGCTTGACAGTTCGATTGGTACTTCTGGCTTCACTCTTGTTAGGTTCTGCAGCGTGACGTCACGAATGAACTCAGTGTTAATCGGCTGAACCTTTTTGACAGTTCAGTGGTACTGTTTACAAGCACTTAGTCGTTTTTTCGAAAAAAAAATTCTAAAATTTCCGAATTTTAAATTGAAAATTGTCGAGGAACAGCGCATTGCAAGGATGTTGCTCGTGAACATTGCAGAAATGTGGTTTACATCTCACTACAGTCTGAAAAATTATCGAGGAAATCCACCCAAGAAAAAATCGGCTAAGTCCACGTAAACAGTACCACTAAACTGTCATCAGATTGAGGTTAACCCCGACGGTGCAAAACCTAATTGGCAAATCAAAGTTGGCACTCGTGGAGAGAAGAACTATGAAAGTGATGATGGTTTCAAAATTTTTCACAGGGAAGTATACGAGTGCAATCTTAAAATGCTTTTATTTTGAAAATGGAGCATTTTATTTAAATCTGGTTACTGCTACAGTGGTAGAAAAGCGGAAGTCTATGTTTACACCTAAAAATCTGAAAAGAAATTATGTTTTCTGTATTATATGTCTATTGAGTAGTCCTGAAGTTTTCTACTAACGTAGCACTAACCAGATTTAAATAAAATGCTCCATTCACAAAATAAAAGCATTTTAAGATTGCACTCGTATACTTCCCCGTGGAAAATTTTGAAACCATCATCACTTTCATAGTTCTTCTATTCTCCACGAGAGCCAACTTTGATTTGCCAATTATAACATTGACTCTGGTCAGGATAAGTTCATTTGTTTACATCATGACTTAACCGCTCCTGTCAGTTTTCGATCAAATTCCTGGGCAGGAATTTTATACCTCGGTTGACCGGAAGAGTGCCCCGGAGGCATGTAAAATCAAAAAGAATCGAAATTCCGCAAAAAGTTCCTTGTCTGGCAAGCTGCAGTTATAGGCTGAAAAGTGAAACTTCTTTACTTCTAGGACCATGAACCAGCAAATTTACTAGGCACCCCTACGGAAGAGACTCCTGCCTTTTCTGGAGCAACATGAGGTGGATTGTCTATTCTGGCCGGACTTGGAAAGCTACCACTACTCAAATTACTCCAAACAGTGGTACAGAGAATATGGCGTCACAATGGTTCCCAAGGAGATGAACCCGGCTAATACTCCGGAACTAAGGCCAATTGAGGAATACTGGTCAATTGTGCTGCACAAAACTGAAGAAAAAGGTTGGAACTACAATTTATCTGAAGGATTTCAAGCGGACACGGAATTTGGCAGCCAAACAAGTGGGAACATGGCTCGTGCAAAAGAAGGTGGGCCGTGTACGAAGAAATATTCGAGCAACGGCCTATGGTAAGAAGGAAGACTGAAACAATGGTCTTACAATAAACATAATACCTACTAATGTACAGCGCCATCTCTGGGGAAAATGGCCTGACGATATGATTAATTTGTTCCATTTGTTCCGAAATTCGTGACTTGAGGTTGATGATTTTCGAAACGGTTTTTTTTTTCGTGTAGAATTAACAGTGTCGATACAAAATCTCGACCATATATGGTGATATTTAGTAAAGAGCTTTCGTCACTCACTCAAATTAAAAATAATCTGCAATGGATATCATGTCAGTTGTCAATTTGTAACAAAATAAAATCCATAGAGCTACTGAAGTAAACAAGCATACTCGTACTTAACTGCCTGGATATCAATAATTGACGAAACAATTAATGAGATTTAACGAAGGTTCATGTGAGAGTCAATTTAACCAGTTACAGTGTCAAAAATAATTCGGTCTATATCGCGTGAAATTTTTCAACGACAATGACAAATCTCAACACTGCTGTGGACTATTGCTTATGGTTCCTTGGGCTGTATAGTGTATTTGATAATTTAAAAAGAAGTGTGTGAGCTGATTAAATTGCATAGCTTTAAAAACGGACAAAATCTATGGAACCTATCGTGCAATACTGCGAATCCGACCGATATCTATTGAAACATAGCAAACAGAAGTTGAGTACCCATTCTCCACGCTCAACGGAAACATCCGGGCAGGACTTCCTTCTCCATTATAAGCCCTATACAATAGTATGCTTCCGTTCATTGTCAACCTCGAGTAATCCTACTTGTAAACAACGACATACTTATTCCAAACTAGTTACATCCTCATTAAGCCTTCTACCCACGTTCGTTCCGGAAGTAGCAGCATCAAGCAGCCTTCCAAGCCAGCAACGATTGTTTGAATATAAAACCAAATAAAACAAGACGATTCTTATAAAAATGCAGTGCAGCGGAAACTTTTCAAATAATATACCAACCAACGAACCAACCACCAACCGCTGAAATCGGATCCTGTACCTACTCTGCCAGCATTCAACTCCACCGGGAAGGGAGAAATTCCGCGCCTAGTCATTCCTACATGCCATCGTGGCTGGCGAGGGCTTATACCAAGTGTGTAATTTGCTATGCACACATGAACTCCCATCCTTGTTCTTTCTTCGAGGAGCTATAGGAGGTAGTAGCTATATTGAAACTGTCGATTGCGGGGTGTCTTCACTGTAGCTCTCCTGCTATACATACATATGTAAGTATATACAGCACGTACTCTGCTCCTGTTTGCTTTCCGGGTTCACAAAGAATATGCGATTCAGATCACGACGACGGCGATTGAGAACGATACACGGATATGTGTGCACTACGAACTCTCTGTAGGAGTAGGGATTATCCCCATCGTCTTCTTGATCCTATACCTACTGGGCTAACTATACTAGACATTGGAAAGAGGGTTACTTTCTCATGATGATACGAATGGTTTACGGTAATCGTTTCATTTATGCGGTGGGTGGCATCCGTCTACCCACTGCTGTTTCTCGGCTGTCCTTCAACCTATAAACTAGTTATTTACAGAAAATCAGCTTAATTGGTTGAAGAACAGCCGGGAAATAGCGGTGGTTGGACGGAGCCAACCACCGCATAAATGGAGGGATTACTGTATATTAGGCACAGCAGGTTCGAAGCGCCTGGACTTATCTTCCTCTGAGTGTGGGACAACCCAGACAATCAGAATGCATGTATTTCTAAGTTGTAACTGCGATAAACAAACATATTTACAAACAAGAATATCGTTTATAATGCACAGAATTAACTTATACACACAAAATTGTAGGCCACATACGCAGCATCGTACTCAGCAGGTTGCGTAGGTGGCATTTGACACCATATAAATTCATAAGGGGCGGAAGAATTTCTCCTATGTTCCTTGAACGTCTACAAAGTTCCATATACTTTTCCAAGTTATCTCAATTCGACCAAGATCCAGGACAAAACATCCTTAAAACTTCAGGAATGACCTTGAGCCGTTTCTATGAATTTTATATAACATCTGGGCGAAACAAAGTTTTCAAAACTCCCAGCAAGTTCCCAAACCAAATCCAGATGTTCACCGAGATTCTAAAATTTTGGCAGAGCTTCTACAATGTTCATTCAATATTTGAAAAAATCCCACCTCTTCTATGAAGTTTTATGAAGTTCCCTTGTTTTTTAAGGATTTAATTGATTATCTGCGAAGTTTCATAAACTTCTACAAACCTTTCTAGACTTCTACGGAGTTAATTAAACTTTTATCGTAGAGAACAGACGTCCAACTTCGGTCAGAAGCTAAGTGGGAACAAGGCCGTTAGGTGGCATGTCCTGATTTCCTCTATAATTTTTCCACTTTTGACCAATTTGGTGCTAGTATCGATACATTTTTTGTTGAAAATTAGCACTTGACGCTACCAGCACTTAGTAAATTGGACAACACCAGCGCTATCATGTTTTCAAATAGAGTTTTTGAAGGAACTAAAGGGCGAACACGAAATTATTGCGACACATTCAACAGGGCATAACATTTTTACCATTGGGTAAAAATCAACCAAATTTTGCACACTTTCTCATTGATGTGTATTGTGTACATGCTGTCAAACTCGAAGTCGTGTTTTTCGATTCAACGAAAATGGAGGTGAACCAACGCGAGTTGAGAGAACAAATTCTTTCCAAACACCTGGAATTTCCTGACCTGTCGCACCGGCAGTTGGGAAAAATGTTGAACATTCACCATTCAACCGTCTCCAGAGTGTTGAAGCGGTTCCAGGAGCGGTTGACGTTGGACCACGGCAAAGGAGCTGGAAGAAAATCGGGACCGGAGAACAAAAAGACGGAGGGAAAGGTGAAGCGGATGATTAAAGCAAATCCCAACGTCTCAAGCCGTGATTTGGCTAAAAAGATCGGCATGTCGCAGAGCTACGTCCAGAATGCAAAGAAGAGAGCTGGACTACATACATACAAGGTACAGAACTTCCCAAACCGCGATGAGCGGCAACAATCGACGGCTAAAACTCGGGCACGGAAGCTCTACGAGAAGATGCTGACAAAATATGGCTGCTGTGTGATGGACGACGAAACGTATATAAAAGCCGATTTTAAGCAAATTCCGGGGTTGGAGTTTTTCACCGGCAAGAGCAAGTTCGATGTGGACGATAAATTTAAGAAGAAGAAAATGTCGAAGTTCGCCTCCAAATATCTCATTTGGCAGGCCATCTGCTCTTGCGGACTGAGGAGTGAGCTTTTCGTGACAAAGGGCACAGTAAATGGTGAGATCTACAAATCTGAGTGCCTCGAGAAGCGCCTTTTGCCGTTCTTGCAGCAGCACGACGAAGCTCCGCTATTTTGGCCAGATTTGGCATCATGCCACTATTCTAAAAGTGTCCTGGAGTGGTATGAGGCCAATTCTGTCCATTTTGTTCCAAAGGACATGAATCCGCCAAACTGTCCGGAGCTGCGCCCGGTGGAGCAGTACTGGGCAATAATGAAGCGGGAACTTCGGAAGAGCAAGAAGACAGTCAAAGACGAGAAGGACATGTTAAGAAAATGGAAAAAAAAAAACTGAGAAACTGGTACCGGATGACACTGTAAAGACTTTGATGGAGGGCATCAAGCGAAAATGCGTTCAATTTTACACTCAAGGCTCCATCGATTAACTTTTCTTTTGATTTTTGAAGTAAATATATGTATAAAACTACCCTAAAATCTTGGTTTGATCCTAAACATTATAAGAAAATTGGCATGACATTTTCGGTGATCGAGCTCTTGAATTGGAATGACAGCGAAAAAATGACAGGAGTGACCAGGTCAGTTAATCCAACGACTACTTTGATTTCACCCCCTCTCGCTTGGATAGTCCCAGCATCGTCCGAAGATCCTCAAATCGTCCGACGTCCAACGATTTAGTGAAGAAGTCAGTCAACTGGTTGCTGATGGCAATCGGCTCCACCAATAGCTTACCAGCAGCGACATGATCACGAAGAAAATGGTGTTTAATGTCGATGTGTTTGGCTCTCTTACTCTCCAAGTTCTTGGTCATACCAATGCATTCACGGTTGTCCTCGTATATGGTGATTGGTTCAGTGTTCAGCTCACCGAGATCGCCTAGAACACCGACTAGCCATATTGCTTCCGATGCTGCAGCACTCAACGCTACATATGCAGCTTCGCTTGAAGAAGTTGCAACTGTTGTTTGCTTCTTGCTTGACCACGCAACAGTACATCCGAAAACACGGAAAACAAATCCGCTTACTGATTTCCGGTCGTCAGTACCGGTGGCCCAGTCTGAATCAGCAAACCCCCGCTTGATTGTCTCGAGTAAACGTCAAGCAACACTCCATCGATCCTTTTAAGTATCGTACAACCCGTTTCAGAGCTGTCCAATGTTGTTGTCCAGCTTGAAGTAGGAATATCCCCAGATATTCGATAGGAAAGCAAATGTCCGGCCTTGTGGACATCATCACGTACATCAGGCTTCCCAATAATTCATGGTACGGTTCTTGAACACCTTCGGCCACTTGACGATCCAATTGACCACTTTGTCAAGCAGTTTTGGCGTGATTTTCTACCAGCGATTTCACAAAACTGGACCAAATAATTTATATTTTTTTATGAAACGCGCAAATGTTGGCTACTTTTCTCGAGGTCCTAGAAGAAAAAATCTCAAGATAATGTTTTATTTCAAAGTTCGAGTGGTAGTAAACGTCATTTTAAGTGCTCGAATAAAGTGGTTAATTTCAATCCTGTCTCCATTGGCGTTGGCATTGGCACTCCACCATGCCGAACTTCTGCAAGATCTTTTCCAGGCTCGTTTCTTGAGATAGCATCATTCTACCATTTTGTTGATCGTATCGTATCTTCATCCCAGGAAACTGAGTCAACTCTCCACAATCGGTCATTTCAAACATCGCCGACAGTTCGCGTTTCAGCTTCTCAGTCTGCCTTGACGCCATCCGGAACAGCCATGAAGATTCTCTCTTGTAGCTCACCACGAAGGAACGCCGTCTTGACGTCCACCTGATGGAACTGGAATCCTCTTTGTACGCCTACGGCCAGCACAATTCGAATCGTCGTCAACTTCGCAACGGGCGCATATGTTTCAGTGTAGTCCAGACCAGCCTTCTGCAAGAAACCTTTGACTACCAGTCTTGCCTTGCATCGCACATGTTTTCCTTCTTCGTCCTCTTTCACGCGAAAGACCCACTTCGACTGCAAGGGCTTGACACCGGCAGGGCATTCCACCGTCGTCCACATCTTATTCTCCTCAAGAGATTTTAGCTCGTCTGCGTCGTAACTGCGGTCATGCAGAGCTGTCGATCTTCTCGATTTTCGATTCCGGGGGATCTGGGAGAGTTCAAATTTTACCAGCAGATGTTGCTCTAAACCCAGTAAAGAAGTCAAGTAACTTACCTGGGAGCCTGCGCTCCTGTTCACTGCGCCTAGAGTCAGACTCTATGTTGTGAAGGGAGCGCCCCAGGGTTTTCGGATGGAGCTTCTTCGGTTGGTTCTTCATCCAGATCAACGGTGCTTTGCGTATCCGGATCGACTTCATCTTCGGTTTCGCTTTCGATAACAGCTACTGCTTCTTGTTCAGCCGACGAATTGCCTCTGGCGGATACAGCATGGGAATCACTAAGGGAACCTTCGAGTCATCATCTTCTTCATTTGCGTATGGTAAAGAAGCTTCATCGAACTTGATGTCACGAGAGATGAATACTTTTCTTGCTTTTCTGTCCCATAAGCGGTAGCCATTTGGAGCATAGCCAATCATGACCGCATCCCGACTCTTGTTGTCCAACTTCTTCCTCAGCTGCCTTGGAGCCCATGAAAACGCTTTACATCCAAAGATACGCAGCTTGGAGAGATCAGGTTTCGCACCTATCCAGTGCTCAGCAGGTGTACGATTATCCGACAGAGCAGCAGTAGGACACCGGTTCAACAAGTACGTTCCAGTAAGTGCTGCCTCCGACCACATGAACTTTGGCATAGTCGATAAGCTATCACCTTTTCTACTAGGGTTCGGTTGAACCGTTCAGCCACGCCATTTTGTTGAGGCGAGTATGCAACGGTTGGCTGAATTTGAATTCCCTTTCGTTTGTAGTACGCTTTCTGTTCTCCGGAGCAATACTCACGTCCCTGGTCGACAGTTCGTTTTTCAAACTGGGTGGTTACCATGGCTTCATACATGCGAATTTATCCGCTCTAGCAATCAACTAGCTCGCTCACAAGTTCCGTTGAAGGGTTCTTTGCACTGCTTTCCAAGCACACATGTGTCACAGAATCCAATTGAATCTACTTTTGGGCCAAGACCATCCATGTGTCGAATTAACGTATTCATCGTGGTCTGACTGGCGTGACCCAAACGACGATGCCAGAGATTGCTAACTTCCGCTGCGAAGAGATTTGCTGTGGGTTCTACCACGTCCAAATCTAACTCCAACTCTAACTCTAACTCTAACTCCAACTCGCAACTATGCCACACCGATCGCCACATCACATTGCTTCATCAGCGCCTGATGTTTTCCGCCGCGGCTTGTGAACAAAACGTCAATCCCGGCTTGCAACATCTTCTTGACAGAAAGCAGGTTGCCTCGCAGCTCTGGTACGAAAATTACATTTTTCATCTGGAACAGAATACCATCTTTGGAAATCCCCTTGACTTCGCCTTCATATTTCCCAACAATCGGCACACCATTTTTAGCCACATCAATAACGAAAGGTTGTTTGAGCTTCCGGACCGACTACATGCAATCTAAACTGTTAACCAGATGTTCGCAATCTTTCATCATGTGGCCAGTTTTGCCACACCGATGACACTTTCCGTTGAACTTTCGTTGCTTCTTATTTCTGCCTCCAACAAACGCTGCTGCCTTGTCTTCGCTCGAGTCTTCCATCCTATGAGACCGCTTGGATTCTTCAGCCAGTAACCGTCATGAGGTCATTCTCGTTGATATTCTCAAGAGCCGTTGCAAGGGAGTCGTAGCTATCGGGAAGGGTGAGAAATAATTGCGATACCATGTCGTTCTCTTCGAGCTTCGCGCCTGCCGATTTGAGTTGGCGTATGATATCATCGAACTGTTGAAAATGATGCCGCATCGAAGTTCCTTCTTTCATACGGTGCCTGGCCAACTGCTTCCGCAACATAATCTGACTTGCTACAGACTTCTTCGCATATGTATCTTCCAGTGCCTTCCACATTTCTCGAAACCGCCAATTCTCGAAGTTTGTTCCATTCAACTGCAAAATTCCGGAGCCTTCCTTCGTAGACAAGGCCATAACCTGAAGGAACTACGTGGACAGGACGGGGCAATAATGAACAGGCCGTTTCACAGTTTTTAACAGATTTCAATCACCAAAATTAACAGAATATTGCGTGAAATCCTTGATCTTTTAATTAGATTGGTGTCCCTAGAATAGACGCCGAAGAAAATAGTCATGACATTGAAGTAAAAAAAAACTCTAGAATTCTCAGCGAAATTCTTCGAAATTCTCCGAGAAATCTATAAATTTCCCTGAAGTTTATATGAAGTTCCTTGTTTAACCATCCTTGACAGCTTCTTTGAAGTTTACTGAAGTTCCTTGAGAATTTCTTTGAGAACTCGCTTGACGTTCCATGAGAACCTTTTTAAACTTCCTTGAGAACTTCTTTGAAGATTGTTGAGAACTTGTTTGGAGTTCCTAGAGATCTTTGTTGAAATTCCCTGAGAAGTTCTCTTAATTTACTCAAGAGCTTCGTTGAGGTTCATTAAAAACTTTTTCAAAAATTCACTGAAAATTTCTCACAATTTTTCACTGAAGTTTCTTGAGAACTTTCCTTAAATCCCCTGATCATTTCGTTGAAATGTCCCGAAGCTCTCTGTGAAGTTATCTTCACCTTCCTGAGAGCTTCTATGAAGTCACCAAAAAACTTCGTTACATGAGAACTTTGAAGTTCCTTGAAAATTTGTTTTATGTTCCCTGAGAATTTATTTGAAAACTCTCATGATGATCCTTGTGAATTTCTTTGGAGTTCGTTGAGAACTTCTTTGAATATCCTTGGGAACTTCTTTGAAGTTCCTTGGGAACTACTTTAAAGTTCTTTGGAAACTTCAATAAAATTCATTGCGAACTTCTTTGAAGTTCCTTGCGAACTTCTTTGAAGTTCGTTGAGAACTTCTTTGAAGCTCCATGCGAACTTATTTGTAGTTCCTGGAGAACTTCTTTGAAGTTTCTGGAGAGCTTCTTTGAAAATTCTTGGGAACTTCTTTGAATATCCTTGGGAACTTATTTAAAGTTCTTTGAGAACTTCTATGAAGTTCGTTGAACACTTCTATGAAGTTTCATGTGAACTTCTATGAAGTTCCTTGAGAATTTCTTTGAAGTTCATTGTGAACTTCTTTGAAGTTCCTTGCCTAATTCTTTGAAGTTCCTTGCGAACTTCTTTGAAGTTCCTTGCGAACTTCTTTGAAGTTCTTTGCGAACTTCTTTGAAATTCCTTGCGAACATCTTTTAAATTCCTTGCGTACCCAACAAACAATTTAAGCTGCAGATTACCTTATACAGCCAAAATTTGCCTTATGCAGCTAATTTTTGCCTGTCTAAGCTAAGCTGCAGCTAAAATTGTTTGTTGGGTACTTCTTTGAAGTACCTTGCGAACTTTTTTGAAGTTCCTTGCGAACTTCTTTGATGTTCCTTGAGAATATCTTTGAAGTTCCTGAAGTACTTCTTTGAAGTTCCTTGTGAACTTCTTTGAAGTTCCTTGCGAACTTTTTTGAAGTTCCCTGCGAACTTCTTTGAAGTTCCTTGCGAACTTCTTTGAAGTTCGTTGAGAACTTCTTTGAAGTTCCTGGAGAACTTATTTGAAGTTCCTGGAGAACTTATTTGTAGTTCCTGGAGAACTTCTTTGAAGTTCCTGGATAGCTTCTTTGAAAATTCTTGGGAACTTCTTTGAAGTTCCTTGCGAACTTCTTTGAAGTTCGTTGCGAACTTCTTCGAAGTTCCTTGCGAACTTCTTTGAAGTTCCTTGCAAAATTCTTTGAAGTTCCTGGAGAGCTTCTTTGAAAATTCTTGGGAACTTCTTTGAATAATTCTAATTCTTTGAGAACTTCTATGAAGTTCGTTGAACACTTCTATGAAGTTTCATGTGAACTTCTTTCAAGCTCCTTGTGAACTTCTACGAAGCTCCTTGCGAACTTCTTTGAAATTCCTTGCAAACTTCTTTGAAGTTCCTTGCGTACTTCTTTGAAGTTCCTTGCGAACTTCTTTGATGTTCCTTGAGAATATCTTTGAAGTTCCTTGAGGACTTCTTTGAAGTTCCTTGAGAAGTTCCTTGAGAAGTTCCTTGCTGAGTTCCTGGTGAAGTTATTTTAAGTTCCTTGTGGACTTCTTTGAAGTTCCTTGCGAACTTCTTTGAAGTTCCTTGCGAACTTCTTTAAAGTTCCTTGCGAACTTCTTTGAAGTTCCTTGCGAACTTCTTTGAAGTTCCTTGCGAACTTCTTTGAAGTTCCTTGCGAACTTCTTTGAAGTTCCTTGCGAACTTCTTTGAAGTTCCTTGTGAACTTCTTTGAAGTTCCTTGCGAACTTCTTTGAAGTTCCTTGCGAACTTCTTTGAAGTTCCTTTCGAACTTCTTTGAAGTTCCTTGCGAACTTCTTTGAAGTTCCTTGCGAACTTCTTTGAAGTTCCTTGCGAACTTCTTTGAAGTTCCTTGCGAACTTCTTTGAAGTTCCTTGCGAACTTCTTTGAAGTTCCTTGCGAACTTCTTTGAAGTTCCTTGCGAACTTCTTTGAAGTTCTTTGCGAACTTCTATGAAGTTCGTTGAACACTTCTATGAAGTTTCTTGTGAACTTCTATGAAGTTCCCTGTGAACTTCTATGAAGCTTCATGTGAACTTCTTTGAAGCTCCTTGTGAACTTCTATGAAGTTCCTTGAGAATTTCTAAGAAGTTTATTGAGAACTTCTTTGAAGTTCCTTGCCAAATTCTTTGTAGTTCCTTGCGAACTTCTTTGAAGTTCCTTGCGAACTTCTTTGATGTTCCTTGAGAATATCTTTGAAGTTTCTTGAGGACTTCTTTGAAGTTCCTTGAGAAGTTCCTTGCGTACTTCTTTGAAGTTCCTTGCTAACTTATTTGAAGTTCCTTGCGAACTTCTTTGAAGTTCCTTGCGAACTTCTTTAAAGTTCCTGGAGAACTTCTTTGAAGTTCCTGGAGAACTTCTTTGAAGTTCCTGGAGAACTTCTTTGAAGTTCCTGGAGAACTTCTTTGAAGTTCCTGGAGAACTTCTTTGAAGTTCCTGGAGAACTTCTTTGAAGTTCCTGGAGAACTTCTTTGAAGTTCCTGGAGAGCTTCTTTGAAAATTCTTGGGAACTTCTTTGAATATCCTTGGGAACTTATTTAAAGTTCTTTGAGAACTTCTATGAAGTTCGTTGAACACTTCTATGAAGTTTCTTGTGAACTTCTATGAAGTTCCCTGTGAACTTCTATGAAGTTTCATGTGAACTTCTTTGAAGCTCCTTGTGAACTTCTATGAAGCTCCTTGTGAACTTTTATGAAGTTCCTTGAGAATTTCTAAGAAGTTCATTGAGAACTTTTTTGAAGTTCATTGAGAACTTCTTTGAAGTTCATTGAGAACTTCTTTGTAGTTCATTGCGAACTTCTTTGAAGTTCCTTGAGAACTTCTTTGAAATTAGTTACGAACTTCTTTGAAGTTCCTTGCGAACTTCTTTGAAGTTCCTTGCGAACTTCTTTGAAGTTCCTTGCGAACTTCTTTGAAGTTCCTTGCGAACTTCTTTGAAGTTCCTTGCGAACTTCTTTGAAGTTCCTTGCGAACTTCTTTGAAGTTCCTTGTGAACTTCTTTGAAGTTCCTTGTGAACTTCTTTGAAGTTCCTTGTGAACTTCTTTGAAGTTCCTTGCGAACTTCTTTGAAGTTCCTTGCGAACTTCTTTGAAGTTCCTTGCGAACTTCTTTGAAGTTCCTTGCGAACTTCTTTGAAGTTCCTTGCGAACTCCTTCTCGCAAGATCCTTGCGTACTTCTTTGAAGTACCTTGCGAACTTCTTTGAAGTTCCTTGAGAACTTCTTTGAAATTCTTAGAGAACTTCTTTGAAGTTCGTTGCGAACTTCTTTGAAGTTCCTTGGGAACTTTTTTGAAGTTCCTTGCGAACTTCTTTGAAGTTCCTTGCGAACTTCTTTGATGTAGGTTTATCTTTGTTTTGATTCGCTATGAAAGTTTGACAGATAAAATGAGGGGTTCGTCGATTTTCCTATGTTTCGAGGGGTGTATCGATTAGCTTGGGACCGAAGTGAGTACCAGAGCTGAGCCAAAAAGTTGAGCACGCTTCTTCGGGACCTTCTAGTCTTAGAGTTACCTCTATGGTACTAGCATCTTCGGTCCCAAGCTAATCGATGCACCCCTCGAAACATCCTAGCGAATCAAAACAAACATAGTTTAGTACTGGAATTTCTACTAGAATGGGTAACGTTAATCGATTTGCTTGGGACCAATAGGCTAGTCAAGTAGTGAGCCTATTTAAAATCGTTAGTTTCGTATTGATTGTTGGTACTAGTGCGGTAACCCAGCCCACGACTGAAAATCACTTTAATAAAGTTAAAAGAAAATCACCCGCTAAGTAAGCAAAAACGGTCACCACTAAGCCACCGAGCACCATATTTCATGACAACTATGAAGTCTATGACTAGATACTGAAGAAGTTTGCAAGTAGTAAACGAAATACGTATCTGTTATAGATCTTTTTAAAAACGATAGTGAAAGTAAATGGTAAAAGTGAAGTGATACAACAGTAGTAGAACTAAAAGGAAAAACAACGTTATAAGGTATACTATTATTCTACTGGAAAGCTCATCAATCAATTAAGATATCTGACTTTATTTTGGTCTCCTGAGTTAAATCCTAGAATATACTTTTGATATAACGCGTTACGTTACGCTCTCTTTATGAGACTGTACCACCATACAGGCGTGTATAAGATCAGCGAGCATGCAGCCTGGAGGCACTCCGCGTATTGAAGACTTCACCTAAGTAAAAGAAAAATTAGCGAAATGGGGAGTAAAACGGGAAAATGTTCTAACCATTAAGTTCAATGAAATTTCAAAATTTAGCCCGAAAAAAAAACAGGTAGATTTGCCAATATTAAAGTTAATATGCTCAATAATATAATGTGCAGGCACGATCATAAGTAAAATTGCACCAGTAAATTAAAAAATATTCTCCATACAATATGAGAAATGATCAATAAGAAACATAAAATGTTCCATTATTGGACACTGTGGACAGGACATGATTCTCTGGACAAGCGATTCAACAAGGAGCGGAATACTAGTGTTCGATCGTGGTGGAATTGAATGGCTTCTTCTGGGTCGGATTGGAACGGGTCACCTGGTTGACTAGAGCGATGCTGCAGATCGGTGACGAAGGAATTCAACATTCGGACCCTTTGGAACAGGAAATCAATTAGCTCTCTGCTCGTATGATACGTCATCACTGCAACTGGTCTTTTTCCTCTCAGACTGGAAGCATCGTATGATCCAGTTTGTAGCATATGAGGTTGATCAACGGGGTGTCGCAGCTGCGCCAAAGCCTTGACATGCCGTTAGTAGTCATCAACCAGGTCGTGCAGTTCTTGGGGAGAGCATTTCTTGAGTGGCAGTAGAGCGTCAAAAGTTAACGCATAATTATCCGTGTTTATATCGATCGATTCTAATGGCTTGGCTTCTGCTTCCTGGGACTGCAGAAGGTTTTGCAGCTTTGCGACAGTCAGAATGTTAACGTTGTGAACTTGAACGTATCCCGGAAGGAAAGCCATATGGAAAGTCTTCATCAAATTTAGGAAGGTAGAAACTGGTGAAATTGCTTAGTAGAATCTCGTCTCGAATTCGGTTCGTATTAGAAAGATGCTCTTCGAACTCCTTCGAATCGTAATACTTCTTGCAGGTTCTGGAACTATCTGTAGACTCTGTACGACAGTTCAAGATCGAACGAGATCTGGAACAGTTCGATCTCGTTAATGAACTTCTTGATGAACTTCTCCTTGAATTCTCGAACGACTAGTATAAATATCTCAAAAAGAGCTCCATGTCCCAAACAACTTCGAAACCTCTTTATGTTGACAGCAAAAATAAGACGTAGACAATGCTTTGTCGGTGATCTAAAGAAATTTGATGGATTTCATGTTGCACCTTCCTTCCTACCCTGAGGTCTTTATCAGAAAAACCTTCGGAAACCTTACGCGCTCAATTAAATCTCCGACATGACAGCCACTTGCAACCTTAAGCTGTGCAATCCAAATCCAAACCGAATCACCGGAGTTGGGTGGGGCGCAATGCACAAAGTCAAAAAAGCATAAACATCCTTTCAACCGCTACGAGCCGCATCATTGAATGGCTCCCTGTCCATCTGCTCTCTTCCTAGCTCCCATCGACCCCCTCAGAACGCATTCTACCGAAAGAGTAAAGCAAGGATTTGATGCGGAAAATTTTACCCGCTTCGCAAGCACCACAGACCAGGGGAAAATATTTACGATACGATGAGTTTTCCAATGCTGACGCCACCCCGCTCGAGCGCCCATCGCTGACTGCCGTTCGGTTAAGCATCTCGCAAAGGATAAGCAACGGCAGCGATGATGGCACCGGTTCGTTTGGTCCAGACCTTCACCACGTTGTCGTCTCGTCGTCGAGGTTCATCTTTAACTTTCAACGCGCAACAGATGTTTTTCTCGTTCCAAGGGTTGACCGCACAGTGGTTTCGGAAGGTTGACTTCATATGCAACATTTCTTTTTTTGACCAGATTTACAATTGCGATTGACACACTGTGCATCATCCTGGAATCCTCCTGTCCCATCAGGGCACTTCTTGCCATGGTCGCTGCATTTCAGTCGGGAAAGTTTTCTCCGACGACGCCTCGTTAAACATGGATTCTCACTGCTACGCAATTTTCTCTTCCCGGTAGGAAGGAATTTTAATAAACAACTTAAATAGAATCGGCCATTGTGCTGGGTAAGCCCTGGGCGAAATAGTTAGAGAATGAATCCAGACAGGCGGTGGATTATTCCAGCTCGCATGATTTACATTTTTGCGATCAAACTGAACTGAACTCTCAAAGGTCAACAAACATCTAAGCGAAGCTTGAAAATATCTGATTCAATTATGAAAAGTTAATGCCTAAAAGTCTTGTCGGAGTCTGCGATGAGATTTGAGAGGCATAAAACGTCATTGAATAGCGAATAATTTCCATTAAATTCACATCTAAAATTACGACAACGCAAATTTTCGGAAAGGACATTATCCACTACATACCAAGTACGGCCAAGTTTAAATATTGACGGATTTCACGCCAACTCGTCTTCGGAGTTGGCAGCACCCTCTCAGAACCTTATGAAACTTTGTGGGTGTGGAGACTTAGCAATTTTAAGCAACTTTGAGTACTTATTTTTTTCAAAATTTATCTCGCCTAACATTTGATAAGGGTCAAAGTTTTTTGTCGATTTTTTTTTCAAATCGATATAGCTTAAAAATGACAAGCCCTACAAAATAGTGATGTATGGCGAACTTTTAGCAAATAATCTGAAATTTTATAAAAAAAATTTAAATAAATTAAAAAATTGGTTTCTACACTCTAAAAAAATATATTTAAAAATTAAAAGTCATTTTCCCAAAAATGGTACCCCTCAGATTTGCTTGATATTTTTTCTCATGAAAGGCAATATAATTACCTAACTTTTCTTTATACATCGCAAAGTGGGTGCTTTTAAGGAAAAAAAGTTGTTCGAACAACAACTTTTTCATGTTAATTTTTTTTTAGCGTGTTTCACTCAAAGTCGAATAGTAATACGCGCACAACCTTATTAAAATCCGTTGAAACTTAATGAGCATAAAGATTTTGACCTTTTGATAATCTGGGCGTGCTTAAAACAAAAATCTAGCCTAACATTTGAAAGGGCCTAATACAGAGGATTTTCCTGCATTTCGAATGGTGTTTTAATAAATGAAAACTCTAGTGTTTTTGTTTAGTGCATAATTTATTTTCCTATAATTCTCCATACATAATTTGAGTTTTTCATTGATTATTAGTCTATCGGAAACAGAGTGAAATTTTTCGGAGTTTCCTTTGAATGTGAAAATCGCTTAGTAGAAATTATGTTTTGAGAAATAGGTACAAAACAATGAAATTTTTGTGTACCAGGTATAGTTTTTACATGACTGAACAGCTCCTTGAGTTCATCGGACATCTTTGTGTATTGATCATTTGATATGAAGCAGAAGTTCAATTTTGTTATGCTTGTATCTGTTTGTTTAACTGCCCAGTCATACAGTTCTTGTGGAGTTGTGATTGTGTTTCCATAATCTCGAGCAAGACTTGCTCTCTTTGCCATTCGTTTGAGAGTTCCTCCAATTGCGTCACATGGGCCTTTCCCATGAGACGTTGCGAAGAAGTGCCATTCTGCTTCCAATCCATACTTGGACTTGAAGTTGCACAAACTGGCAAAATTCTTTTTATTTTTGTAATGAGCCGCTGCTCCATCTGACATGAAAGTAATTTTTGTGAAACTAATAGATTGTTTAATGAAATCTAACAATTTTGATATAAATAATTGAACTGCTATTGTATCATGGGTACGTCGCACATCGTACGCAATATTTTGGATAGGAAACCGATGTTCCCTTCCAAAATAATGAATACGAAGAGCATTAAGTCATAACTTTTTGGATTAGCTGCATTATCAAAGTTACCTCCATTATCAAAGACATCCCCGTTTACGGTACATCGAAGCCGCATCTGAATTTTCCCCATGTTTGTGGAGCACGAGCTGCATAAACCGCATATCGTACAGTCGTGAAAATTTGATAGATTGTTCACCGAGGTTGGCCTACCAATCGATCAAATTTGTACGATAAGCGGTTCATCCAGCTCGTGCTCTAAAAAAATGTTGAAAATGAAGTTGTATCTTCGATGTACAATCCTTAAACCACACAGTTGAAACAGTTAAAGTTATTATTATTTACCTAGTGTATCATCAAATTCCTGATGTTCTGATTGCTGATGACTTGTTGATGGTTGCGGCTCTTCAAACTTCCGAGCATGGCTTGATTCTTTTCCATCCGATCGCCTCTTTTTCGGGAGAGGTGTCCTATTGTGCACTAAAATTCCACGACACGATTCACAAATACGCATTGTTACATCCAATTGATGATCAAAGCCCCATGAATGTATTTTCTCTATGAGACTTGATGATAAATTACGTAAATTATTGCGGCTGCAATTGGGATTGTTTATGTTGGCACTACATTGCACCCTTTTAATAATCAATTCAGCAGATTTTTCCATTGTTGTATATATAAACACTTTTTCGTTTCAACAACTATGCAGCACTACACTTTCAACAACTATGCACTACAGCAACTATGAGCATTGTTGTGATATCACCAAACTTAAATATTAGATTATGTCGGTAGAAACAGACTGCGGTGCTTTAAGTTTATACCTTATATCTCTCATGTGACTACCTGCGTTGTTATATAACTGCTATATAGCAGGTAACTTAACGATTATTTTAGACATGCCTTAAATAATCGTTAAGTTACCTGCGCTATTATATGTATTCACTTGAGAGATGAGGTATAAACATATATGCATATTGCTTACTAATGGACACACCTAATACATAAAAATAAATGAATGATTATTTTTCTAATTAAATTAATCACAAATACATGAATTGAAATCTTTTCATGAATTAAACATACTAAGTGATTTTTACTTAGTTTACCTGTTGATTTGGAACAATTTGAGGGTGGTTTTATAGAAGTTGGATAGAGTGTATGCATATATTATAATACAATCCATCACAGGAAAGTGCAAACCATGCTGAGATGGCTGTTTCTCATTAGAACGTTTTGTTCTGAACTCTTATTGGACGATTTGCAGGTAACTTCTCTGTACCCTTTTCAAATGTTAGGCTAGATTTCGCCCAGATTATCGAAAAGTATACCCATAAAGTTTAATCGAATTTTAATAAGGTTGTGCGCGTATTACTATTCGACTTTGAGTGAAACACGCTAAAAAAAAATTAACATGAAAAAGTTGTTGTTCGAACAACTTTTTTTCCTTAAAAGCGCCCACTTTGCAATGTATAAAGAAAAGTTAGGTAATTATATTGCCTTTCATGAGAAAAAATATCAAGCAAATCTGAGGGGTACCATTTTTGGGAAAATGACTTTTAATTTTTAAATATATTTTTTTAGAGTGTAGAAACCGATTTTTTATTTTATTTAATTTTTTTTATAAAATTTCAGATTATTTGCTAAAAGTTCGCCATACATCACTTTTTTGTAGGGCTTGTCATTTTTAAGCTATATCGATTTGAAAAAAAAAATCGACAAAAAACTTTGACCCTTATCAAATGTTAGGCGAGATAAATTTTGAAAAAAATAAGTGCGCAAAGTTGCTTAAAATTGCTAAGTCTCCACACCCACAAAGTTCCATAAGGTTCTGAGAGGGTGCTGCCAACCACTGGATGAGTTGGCGTGAAATCCGTCTATTATGATAGCCACTCACAAAATTATCATGACCACCACTGAGACTGGCTGAGAGTGAAGTTGCCCGGAGGTCCCCAACGTGGGCAAGCTTAGCATGAAATCATTGGCCCAACTTCTAATGGTAATCCCTTCCTGGGGTTGAAGCACTATGGCATAATGGAAAACGAATACTTGCAGGATCCGAAACCGAGGACAAAGGGCAACCGGGACGAAGAACCAAAAAAAAAAAAGTTTTGCGTCAACAGACGAGTTTTTTTGTAGGTGGGCCAATTTTTGGCTAATGTTGTTACTATAGTTGGAATTGGAATATGGTGTTCCGGTTGGTAAATGTAGCATGAGTAATGTGTTGATATGTATTGTTTGAAGGAATTTAACAAGTTTGTATGGTTGAACTTCTGTTGATATTTTAATTCGATGTGGGAAATCACTTAATTAGATTGATTGTTCATTAAGCTTTTTTTTTAAGTAGTGATTTTATTTTGATTGTAATTTCTCATTTTCAGTGAAAATTCAATACTAGTCTGAACAATGCTGTTTCGGAAATGTAGGCACCATATTTGAAAGTTTTGCGAACTGCATTAAGACCTCTAGAATTTTTTATAGAAATAGTATTTCCGTCGGAAGTGTAAGGAATTTCTTTTGGACCTCTGGATGTTTTGCAGATACGGTTATGTGCTTTTTCCAAAATGATTATCAATGTTTTTCAAATCTATAATTTTAAATTCACTCTTAGCTGTCGAGATTAGCAGCTGTATGATCTTCCGTTTTTTCAATAGAAATTAATTGTTGCGGACCTTGCTCATTGACTGAAGTTCGTTCGAATTTGCCGTTGGAAGCAAACTACTGGAGATGTCCGTAGAAATAAATTATAATGGCATATCAGAACCATCAGAACAAGTAATTGAATCTAAGTTTAATGATTATTTTATTGATAGTGTTTCATCGAGTAACCAATCCATTGAATTGGTCGAAGAACCTGACGAAATAAAACAGCCGATTAATAGTAGTTGTAGATTTGAAGGTTTTCGCCCAACTTAGAGTTATTTGCTTTTCATTAAGAAAATCGGCTGGAGTAGATAATGTTATTGCTAGAGTTATTTAAGATTGCTTTCATGTCATTGGCCACATCTTACTGGACCTTATTAATGAAACATTGAAGAATGGGCATGTGCCACAAATTAGGAAGGAATCCTTAGTGGTTCATATTCAAAAAGTCGCTGGAACGAGCCGAAGAGTATCGTCCCATCAACATAAGGCTTGCACTCGTAAAAAAATGCACCATCCGTGTGTAACTTTTTTATCCGTGGTTAAAAATTGATGAAATTCTGGGTATAACTAGTTTGGAGTGAATTGTTTACATGTGCAAAATTTCATAACAATCGTTTCAGTGGTTATTGAGATGTCATCGAAACAAGAAGAAAATCGCCGGAGAATTTTGTGCGCCGTCATGGAAAATCCGACTGCGACCATGAGATGGATTGGAAGACAACTGGGAATCACCCATACAACTGTGTCTCGGGTGGTAAAATCGTTTAAAGAGTCCCAGACGACCGAGCGGCGGGCTGGAAGTGGAAGAAAATCGAAGACAGCTGACCCTGTGAAGGCCCGGAAGGTGTTGGATTATTTCAAGCGTAATCCGAACCTTTCGATTCGCGACGCAGCTCTGAAGGCAAGGTTGGTTCAGCAAACCATGAAACGAGCTGGGCACCGAACCGGCGTGATCAACAAAACACGGCGGCCAAATCCCGCGCAAGGAAGCTGTATTGAGAGTGGTTAACGAAACCGATGTGTGTGGTTATGGATGACGAAACCTACATCAAGGCAGACGCAAAGCAGATACCGGGGCTGGAGTTCTAAAGGGTGATACGGTCAAAATTTGGTCAAGGGAAAACGCGTGTAAATCGGTGAAATCGTTTATTTAAAAAAATCAAATTAAATTTCTTTTTCAAGTTCAATTAGTATAAAATTCAGGAAAAATATTCAGTTAGGCTTCCGCTTTTCCAAATCCGAATTGCCGGGCCTTACGCTTGACCCCTGCCATCAGATTTTGTACAGCCACCTTGTCCACCTTCTTCGCCGCAGAAAACCAGTTTGCCTTGAACTGCTGCTCGCCCTTAGCAGTTTTTTTGGTCTTCTTTAGGTTCCGCTTGACAATAGCCCAGTATTTCTCAATTGGGCGGAGCTCTGGCGTGTTGGGAGGGTTCTTGTCCTTGGGAACCACCTGCACGTTGCTGGCGGCGTACCGCTCCATGGCCTTTTTTACCGTAATGGCAAGATGCCAAATCCGGCCAAAACAGTACGGAACAACCGTGTTTCTTCAGGAAAGGCAGCAGACGTTTATTCAAACACTCTTTCACGTAAATTTCTTGGTTGACAGTCCCGGAAGCTATGAAAATGCTGCTTTTCAAGCCACAGGTACAGATGGCTTGCCAAACCAGATATTTCTTTGCGAACTTTGACAGTTTCATGTGCTTGAAAACATCTGCTACCTTTCCCCTTCCTTTTGCCGTATAAAACTCCTGTCCCGGAAGCTGCTTGTAGTCGGCTTTGACGTAGGTTTCGTCGTCCATTACCACGCAGTCAAACTTCGTCAGCATCGTCGTGTACAGCCTCCGGGATCGCGCTTTGGCCGACGTATTTTGTTTATCATCGCGATTTGGAGTCACTACCTTCTTGTAAGTCGATAGTCCGGCTCGTTTTTTGGCTCGATGCACGGTTGTAGACGATACACCCAGCTTATTTGCGGCATCTCGGAGAGAGAGGTTAGGGTTTCGCTTGAAACTACCGGAAACTCTCTTTGTCGTCTCAGCGGCTTCCGGTTTTCGATTTCCCCCCCGATCCAGACTTCCTGGCTGTCGACAAACGTTCCCCAAACACTTTAATTACATTTGTAACAGTTGATTTGGCAACTTTTAGCGATTTTGCCAACTTTGCGTGCGAGTAGCTCGGATTTTCGCGATGCGCGAGCAAAATTTTGATACGCTGCTCTTCTTGCTTGGACGGCATTTTGACAACTGAAGAGTGAATTCCAAAATCAAAATAGGAGCAACATTCTACACACACACACACCTTCAAAATGAGGGGTGTTCAGGTTTTTTAAATGCAAAATTGAAAGAAATACGTCAAGTTGATATTGACCAAATTTTGACCGTATCACCCTTTACGTTGTCAAATCACGGCTTGATGTTCCGGAAGACATAAGGAAGAAGAAAGTGGACAAATTCGCCAAAAAAGTACTTGCTCTGGCAGGCCATATGCCAATGCGGTAAACTGAGTAAACCGTACATTACAATGGGTACCATCAACAGCGAAATTTACCGCACCGAGTGCCTCCAGAAGCGTCTGTTGCCCTTCCTGTGGTCCCACGGAGGCGAGACATTATTTTGGCCGGACCTGGCATCATGCCATTACGCGCGATCGACGTTGGATTGGTACAGAGACAATAACGTTGTTTTTGTACCAAAAACCGCCAATCCCCCAAATTCACCAGAGATTCGTCCGGTGGAAAGATTTTGGGCCACAATGAAGGCCAAAGTTTGAAAATCGTCCAAGGAACGAGCTGGAGTTGAAGAAAGAATGGATGAAAGTGACCAAAAAGGTTGGCTCCTCCTTTGCACAAAAATGTAATGAGGGGTGCGGGCTTTCAGCGATGGAAAGAAAATTGAATAAAGTAATTATGCCAAAACATAATCCATATGTATTAGTTCATTCCCTGAAAGTTTCAAGAAAATCCGACTGAAAATAATTTTTTGGCGAACACTTTTGTCTGGTGCATTTTTTTTCGAGTACAGGCCTTATTAGAGAAAATTGTTGAACTTGTCGTTAAAGGACAGCTGTTGGAGTATTCAAATAATAATAGTAATCGCAATAACGGGAAGGTATTTGGTATTTGGTATAAGCGAAGTGGAAAGATAACTTAGAACGTAAAGATACGATCGTTGCTGTTTTTATTATCTAAAACCAGGCTTGCTTCCACTCACTTGCTATAAAAACATGATTTTCTGAATTTTGAAATCATTAGCTGTTATAATCATATTTTGTACTTGTTACAAGAAGAGGTTGAAAGGCAAGTGTTTGACACATGAAACCTGTCAAGTTCGCTTTACGATAGTCACAATCAGCAATTTTCCGACTCGCGAGCGCTCACTCTGAGTGAACGCTCACGAATCATAAGATCGCTGATTGTAACACTCTGGTAGCGAAATTGACAGGTTATATGAGTCAAACACTTGACTTTCAACCTCTACTTGTATCTAACAAGTACAAAATATCATTATAACATCTAATGGTTTCAAAATTCAGGAAATCATTTTTTTATAGCAAGTGAGTGGAAGCAACCCTGTCTAAAACACACTTGTGAAACAATGTCTAAGCCCTTATTGTTACGATCAATCAAGCGCTTTGGAGTTACGGGTACTACATATAAATGATTTAAAAGCTACTTGAGTGACAGAACCCAACGGACCGTTTATAATGATTCTGTTTCCAGTACCATGAGGAATAGCCTTGGAGTGCCCCAGGGAAGTGTATTAGGGCCCCTTTTATTTATTATGTATAATAATGACTTACGACGTGTTTTACGATTTTGTGACGTAAATCTTTTTGCAGATGATACTGTGTTAATCATTGCAGCTTAGGATTTAGATGATGCCGTTTTACACTTGAATTAAGACTCGCATTCTCTAAGCAGATGGATGAAGTGTAAGCGATTGAGATTAAATATAAATAAAACTAAATTCATGGTAATTTCGCGGAATCGCGTAAATGAGAACGTATCCGTTGTAATTGATGATGAGACTATTAATCGCGTTCGGGAGATTAAATATCTTGGTGTGATTATTGATGACAAACTTAAGTTCAACTCTCAAGAAAATTGACAAGAAGTAAGGAATTCTGTGTCGATTGAAAAACGATTAAACTGTTACCAGTAAAATACAGCTATACAAATCAATCATCTCTCCTCATCTGGATGGTAAACGGCTGGACAATACGTACCATTGATACTTCGCCTATCTGCAGGTATAAAATAGACCCCACTAGCGGTCCTTGGCCTCTTGTCCAGTAACTCCTATCCCTACCTCCCCGCGGTGCCGGCTGGGATACGAGTAACCATAGGGAAGATCGGGTAACCAACCCCGGTGGGACCTTGGTCGTATGCTGACATGGAAGGGGGGAACTCTTCTCTCCGAAGAGTGCAGTCTTCGAGCGTCTGTTCACCATGGAGGTGTGGCTTAAAACGGTGTCTGTTCTCCATGTTAGGAGCGGCTGATCAACGTCCTGGTGCCAGCGTGGGACTCTAAACAGTGCTGTGCACGATGGCCCCCGGCGAGACAATGGGGGTTGGTGCAATTGTAGGGCAGCCGTAAAAAAAAAAACAAAAGTACAGGAAGCAAGCAATGTAAATACGGACCGGAACAATCAGCATAGACCCAAGCAACGGAAACGGACTAACAATTGGAAACTCGGAGCATGGAACTGCAAGTCTCTCAATTTCTTGGGAAGTACCCGCATTCTTTCCGATTTATTGAGGATCCGTAAGTTCGACATCGTAGCGCTGCAGGAGCTTTGCTGGAAGTGATCGTTGGTACATACGTATAGGGATGGTTATACCATCTACCAGAGCTGCGGCAATACACATGAGCTGGGTACAGCTTTCATCGTGATGGGCGAAATGCAGAAGCGCGTGGGTGGTGGCCAATCGATAGCAGAATGTGCAAGTTGAGGATCAAAGGCCGTTTCTTCAATGTCAGCATAATAAACGTGCATAGCCCTCACTTAACAAGTGACGATGACGATAAATTTTTTTTTTACGAGCTGCTGTAACGGGAATACGGCAGCTGTCCAAGCCATGACGTCAAAATCGGCATCGGAGATCTTAACGCGCAGGCCGGCCAGGAGGAGAAATTCAGACCGGTTACCGCTCACCAGCTAACGAACGCCAACGGCCTTAGACTCATCGATTTCGCCGCCTCCAAGAACATGGCCATACGTAGTACCTACTTCCAGCATAGCCTCCCGTATCGGTACACCTGGAGATCACCGCACCTGACAGAATCGCAAATCGACCACGTTTTGATCGACGGAAGGCACTTCTCGGACATTATCGACGTCAGGACCTATCGCGGTGCAAATATCGATTCGGACCACTACCTTCTAATGTTCAAGGTGCGCCAAAAACTTTCCGTTGCCAACAACATTCGGTACCGACGCCCGCCACGGTACAGTCTGGAGCGACTGAAGCTGCCCGAAGTCGCAACTGAGTACGTGCAATGCCTCGACGCAGCGTTGCCGGATGAGGGAGAGCTCACCGAAGCCCCTCTTGAGGACTGCTGGAGCAACGTGAAAGCCGTTGGGTTCGTGGAGCGGAATCGACGGAACGATTGGTTCGACGAAGAGTGTCGGACGGTTTTGGACGAGAAGAACGCAGCGCGGGCGGCGGGGGTATCTTAACGGACGAACGTGAGGTGATTGAAAGGTGGAAGCAGCACTACGATGAACATCTGAACGGCGCAGAGGCGGAGGACCAAGGCGGCAGGAGGAATGGCTTCGTCGGTACAGCGGATGAGGGGGACATGCTAGCTCCCACGATAAGTGAAGTTAAGGATGCCATCCGACAGCTTAAGAACAACAAAGCAGCAGGAAAAGATGGTATCGGAGCGGAACTTATCAAAATGGGCCCGGATAAGTTGGCCACTTGTCTGTACCGACTGATAGTCAGGACCTGGGATACAGAACAGCTACCGCAGGAGTGGAAAGAGAGAGTTATATGCCCAGTATATAAAAAAGGCGACAAACTATAATGTGAGAACTATCGAGCGATCACTATTCTTAACGCGGCCTACAAAGTGCTTTCCCAGATTTGTAGGAAATTATCAAGCCGGCTTTGTGGACGGGCGATCGACAACGGACCAAATCTTTACGTTGCGGTAGATCCTCCAAAAGTGTCGTGAATATCAAGTCGCTACGCACCACCTATTCATCGATTTCAAGACCGCTTATGATACTATTGACCGTGAAGAGCTATGGAAGATTATGGACGAGAACGGTTTTCCCGGGAAGCTGACCAGACTGATCAGCGCCACGATGGATGGTGTACAGTGCTGCGTGAAGATATCGGATGCGTTATAGGACTCGTTTGAAACTCGCAAAGGACATCGACAAGGCGATGGTCTTTCCTGCCTTCTGTTCAACATTGCGTTAGAAGGTGTTATGAAACGTGCGGGCTTAAACATGCGGGATTTAACATGCGGGCACGATCTTCAATAAGTCCAGCCAGTTCATGTGCTTCGCTGACGACGTGGACATTGTCGGAAGAACGTTTCAGGCCGTGGCGGAGCAGTACACCAGGCTGAAACGTGAAGCAGAGAAGGTTGGATTAAAGGTGAATACGTCGAAGACAAAGTATCTGTTAGCTGGAGGAACCGAGCGGGATAGGGCTCGCATAGACAGAAGCGCGACAATCGACGAAGATGAGTTCGAGGTGGTGGATGAAATTGTGTAACTCGGATCATCGGCGTATTATTCGGCTTCGTCGGCGTATTATTGCCGGAAGTCGTGCTTACTACGGACTCCACAAGACCCTGGGGTCGGGTAAACTTCACCTCCGTACTAAACGTGCCATGTACAAGACGCTGATAAGACCGGTAGTTCTCTACGGGCACGAGACGTGGACGATGCTCGAGGAGAACCTGCAAGCACTGGGTGTTTTCGAATGACGAGTGCTTAGGACCATCTTTGGCAGGGTATGTGAAAACGGTGTATGGAGACGAAGGATGAACCACGAGCTGGCGCAACTCTATGGCGACGGGTGCGATGGGCGGGACACGTTTTAAGAATGCCGGACAACAATCCCGCAAAAATGGTGTTCGCCTCGAATCCGGCCGGTACAAGACGAAGAGGAGCACAGCGAGCAAGGTGGTTAGACCAAGTGGAGCAGGATCTTGGAAGTGTGGGACGGTCAAGAAATTCGATACAAGCGGCCATGGACCGAGTGAATTGGCGTAACATTGTGATGCAGGTGCAATCCTGAGCGATGTCGGACCAGGATAAGTAAGTAAGTCCTCATCTAGACTTTTGCCCTTTCATTTTATTTTTGGCCAATGAAACAGAAATATCGTGATTACAGCGCTTGCAGAGTAAAATAATGCGGTTGGTTTGGAGATGTAATAGATTCACTTCCTCAACTTTGATGCTGGACGCCTTTCAATCGTTGTCGGTGAAGCAATTAAAGCAAATAAAGTAATTAACGGTTTGCGTATTTGTGTGATCGAATTGAAAGAGGAAGTGATTTTCATAGCTATAACACTGAAGGGTGTTCACGATGAAATTGCCACACTATGAAATTGCTCTAACTTTTTAACCGTTGGGTAGAATTTAATGAAAATTTGGGTGGATTTAGTTCATAGTGCATTATTTACATCCTGCAAGTTTTAAAGTCCTGTGATCAAAACTCGCGGAAATGGAGTCGAAAGAACAGCTCGTGCGTGATAAAATCTTGCGCATTCATCACGAGAACAAGGATCTCTCGCATCGTTCCATCGCTAAAACGTTGGGAATCGCGAATTCCACGGTGTCGCGAGTGATTAAGCGGTTCGAGGAACGGTTAACCACCGATCGGAAGCCCAGAAGGGAAGGAAAAAGTATTCCGTACAACACCAAAAATCACAACCGCGTAGTTGGGGCCTTCAACCGAAATCCGAACGCCTCCGTTAGGGATGTGGCTAAGAAGCTGCACCTAAGCCGAAGTTTTGTCCAGAAGGCCAAAACTAAGGCTGGGCTTCGAACGTTCAAGGTACAAAAGGCCCCTAATCGCGACGAGAAGCAGAACAAGTCCGCCAAAACCCGTGCCAGGAAGTTGTACCTCAACATGCTGACGAAAGTTGAATGCTGCATCATGGACGACGAAACATATGTGAAGGCCGACTTCAAACAGATCCCCGGCAACCTGTTTTTCACGGCCAAGGATAAGTTCAGCGTTCCGGAGCATGTCCGCACTCAGAAGATGTCCAAATTTGCGAAGAAATTCGTGGTTTGGCAAGCCATCTGCACGAGCGGGAAGCGGAGTGCACCTTTCGTGACCCAGGACACGATGAACGGACAGGTGTACATAAAAGAGTGCCTCCAGAAGCGGCTGCTTCCTCCCCTCAACGGCGGCCCACAACGTCCCAACAATCTTCTGGCCGGATTTGGCCTCATGCCACTACTCCAAGGACGTGCTGAAGTGGTATGCGGACAATAAGGTCAATTTCGTGCCGAAAATGTTCAACCCTTCCAACACTCCGGAGCTCCGCGCCATCGAGAAGTACTGGGCGATTATGAAGCAGCACCTTCTTAAACGACCTAAGGTAGTGAAGACAGTCGAGGAACTGAAGAAAGTATGGGTTTACATGCAAAAAACGGTTGATTCACAGGTTGTGCAGAATCTTATGGCCGGGGTTAAGGCCAAGGTGCGGGCATTTGCGTATGGACTGTAAATAAAATACATACGAGTAAAATGGTAAAATGAAGTTTAATAGTTATTTCTCAATCCCTGAAAATTGATGGCAATCGGATGAAAACTCGAATTTTGCGAATCAATTTTGTGTGTGGCAATTTCATCGTGGACACCCTTTAGAAACGCTGAGGAAATAACCCAAGTAACCAAAAGTTCTGATAAAAGGCTATTTGTAGCTTAAGCAGCTTGGTTGATGGTGGTCTTTAGAATTCTAAGCAGCCTCATTTTTAAGTCGTTATAAGAACTTGAAAGATCCGGTATCATAATTGAAGAGCATTCTAAGCAGCTTCTGGCGGAACTTGAACGGAAAGCAAAAAGTTTTTGTCCTCTACACCAATTCTATGTTTAAGTTCGCACTTTTATGAAAGTTATTTCTAAAGGCAAGTATTAATGTGTATTGATTATTTATCAGCATTAGTAGTAGAATTGAAGATGTTTGAAGAATTAAACCCAGTCCTTCTGTATGAGAGCCCCAGCACGAACCGTTGAGTCATCTGAGATATATTTAAGTGAGCTGTTATCCCGCCTACTGTTGGAGTTTTCAGTGCCAGCTGACTGACTTGAATACGAAACACAACACCTTGATGAATTTTAAATTGGTATTTTTCCGCATGGTATTCCAACACATTTGTGGTGCAGTGGTTAGCGTTCGTAGATCGCATGCCGAATACACGGGTTCGAATCCAGGAAATTACTTTTTAATTATTTTTTTTTGATAGAATGTTGATCCACTGCATAAATTTAAGAATTATGATTTATTCGGGCCACTGATCATTTAATATTTACGTACATTAAATTTGGTTACCAATAAAGACTTGTCCGGATTGCTTCATGTGGCTTGAAAGTTCTGTCGGGACTTTATTCGAACATTATGGAACTTGAAAGTTCTGTTCGAACTTCATTTGAACTTTATGGAACTTGAAAGTTCTGTCGGGACTTTATTTGAACTTTATGGAACTTGGAAGTGATTTTAATCGTTGAATGCGGAACTTTTGGTTACTTGAGAAGAACACCACATTTCTTGATTTGTGCTTCACAAAATTCATTATATTTTAAAGGAATAAATGTTTTCAATTCGTTGCCTAGACATACCAAACATTAAAATTCAAGAATTTACAGCAGGAGACTGTTTATCATGTTTTTGTGGTCATCCGATGGATTGTTCCCGGGACAGCCATTCAAGAGTAGGTTTCCGTATGGCCTCTAGTGACCATAGAAGTGTTTGGGAAGGAACCCCTGCAATATGGGTATCAAAATTCATGAATTTAAAGCAGGAGACTGTTTATAATAATTTTGTGGTCATCCGATGGATTGTTCCCGGGACAGCCATTCCGGAGCAGGTTTCCGTAGGGCCTCTAGTGGCCATAGGGGTGTGTGCAACATTCAGAAGGAAGAAGCTGGTCGACGACGGCAAGGCCACCCTCTGTCGAACCGGGAAGAGAAATTCTCCTTGGCGTTTAGGGCCTTGGCGGGTAGGACTCTCTGATGCTGATTACAACCTAACTAGCGTTTTTTATTTTACGTAGGACTACGTCTGTGATTTCTATATGAGGGTACACTTTGTGTAAGCCGAAAATGGAACATGTAACAAAATTATGAAAGATTTTGAACGTTAATAACTCAGCTGCCCCTGGACCAATTTCAATAATTTTATCACCAATTGATCAGAAATATTTTAACGCATCTGCTAAATTTAAGACTTTATCATGTTTTCAAAATGTCACTATTGAAATTTGCACGACTGTGCAACTGTTGCTATGATAATTAAAATTATCCCCGGTTGCCTGCGAAACGCGATTCCATTAACACAGATTTCAAAGTTGAATTCCATCCGGTCTCGCCAAACAGTGTTTATTCAATAACCACGTGGTGAGTAGTGGTGATCTCCAGTACACAACCAAAGGCTGCCTGCAAGCAGCGAGTTGCAGCCCACATGAGCATCCATAGAAGAAGGAAGAAGCCGCACCGCTATTGATCGGAATCAGAATTCCTATTCCTACACAAAACACAAGCTCCTGCTGCAGTTAACATTCCTTATTAGAGATTCGAATAGATTTTGCTCCTTCACTAAAATCTTGGGTTATTATTAGTTAGGTAGGTTCCGATTCTACACGTTGTAGTTTCTTTTTTATACATGTGATCTTGACATTTTTACCATGGGATAAGTCTTTTGTGGGAATGACACTGACTGCACATGGTGACAAAATACGTATCTGTCATGGATACCAAAATTAATTAAGTGGAATTAAATTCAAGATAACCCTTTTTATGTTTATTAAGCCCACGTAGTCCTACGTCACCATTGAATACAAACCCATAGGGCTGTCCCTTGTAGTTTTTTTGCTGGAAGAACTCCAAGGAAATTTATCGCAATAGTTGAAATAGTCTATCATAACGATATGCTATTGCATATGCTAATCAATTAACAATAGTTGACATTGACGACAGCCTAGTAAATTTACCAAAACCACTAAATTCCATTTGATGGAAGATGTTCAATCTTTCAGTGATAAGTGTCACCACGATTCTAAACGCTCATTTCAAGCACCCAGGTGACAAGCTGTTCCAGACATGTTTTTCTCCAACTTCCAAATTCGCTCGTTTCATGCTGAACACAATAGTATCCAAGAATACAGCATCAAGACCTGTAATCCTTGCCGAGGAGGAGGCAGAGACTGACAGAAATAAAGTATACCACACTCGGAAAACATGTCCCGGCTGTCGCTGAGACTGATGGGTAATGGTGTGGTAGCGGCGCCGGCGGTTGGCGGTGACACCGATGTTGTTGTTTGGGCTGACACCTTTTCGCGGTGAAACTTGTGCTCGGGTTGTTCGCCCGTGGCAGCCCCAACCCCAAACTGCAGCAGCAACCAAATTTCACCTTAATGGAGAAAGTTTTCGTCTGCTGGGTTTGGGTAGGTACCTGTTCTTGTGCTAATCTACTTTTTCTAACTCGCAGAATGGATGGGAGTGTCCAATTGTTGTAACGTCTTGGAGACACACGTGCCAGGAGATGGGGTTGATGAATTGTGTTCCGGATCGCGTTGAACAGATTGCCGTGTGTTAAAATCAGGAACCCGATACAGCGCCATCTTTACGTAGCGCAACAAAGAGAATTTTCGCATATTCCAACAATTTTAGCATCGCAAGACACCACCAGCTCAATTGACCACATGAGACTGGTTTACGGTTTATGGTTCACCATTTCGCACTTGTCGTCTTGCCAATTTTAGCTTCATTAAAGTTCACTGACATGTAGTTGTCTGCAACTTCCAGACCATTTAAAATCCTTTGTCGATACACGAGTGTTCTCCCATGCTACAGGGAAACGGTCCACTTTCCCTAGTTTCTGAACAACCCATAAACTCGCAAAACAACTTATTAAGAACATCCAAACCGCGTCCCGCCCATGGGGGTCCGTTTGTGAAAAACGACACTTTCGAGTAAATTTTCTCCCATCAACAATTTTACAACTCGCCACCACCGTTTCACCACCCAACCAAGCCAACCGTGAAACGATCGTCTTGAAACGAGCTTTTCATCGTTTCCACTTACGGTGTCAGTCAGTCAGTCAGTCAGCCAGAGGAGAAGAGTGCTCATTTTTGAGTGAATGTCCTTTTTATGGTCTCTGGACTTGGCAAAGCAGCCGGCAGCCTTTCGCTCGGCGGCAGCAGCAAGCAGTAGATGGTCGGTCATTCCAGCAGAATAGATTTACGAGCTGCCTCAACTGCTTCTTTGCTCGATTCACGCTGTCTTATCACCTCCTCACTTCTTTTCTCCGTGATTCAGCACTCCTCAGAGAGTGGAGAAAAAAAAATCACAGCCATAATAAAGGGTGACCCCCGCGCTTTCAGCCATCCCGCTAAATCTGGGCAGACGGAAGTCTGTGCCAAGGAGAAGTCAAATGTAGAAAAAAAAATCGTCTAACTGAATAAGCCAAGCTCGGTTGGTTAGTTGGAAAATTGAGGCAATCGGCCTGTGCCGCTGTGCTGCTTGTTTTCCGCTTTTGGATGTCATTTTATGCTGGAAGGAGGTCACGAAACTGCCATCCAGGGGTGCCAGGTGTTTTGGGAAAAAAGTCTTCTACGAGATCGATTAAATATCTTCACATTCCGAGTAACAATTTTGGAGTTATGAGGGCTCTGTGGACCATGATTTAGACTTGTAGAATGCTATAAAACCTCGATAAAACTTCACGGGATTTCAAATGTCTGCAAAATGAAGAAATGTTTTCAAATCTGGCATCACTGCTGCCATCACTCTTTGGAATGTGTGGTGAAACGTCGGAACGGCGAACTGCTCGCAGACGTTTTACGATCGATGGCACAATACGAAATTTAAATAGAAATTCTCCTTTTAAAGCTTTGTTGTTGTCGCTGTCGTTTTGCGATGCAGCTTATCAATGGTCTTAAATCGGGCATTTGTTGAAGTTGCACTATTTGAGCGGGATTCTGATTATGTGTACCATAAAATGGATTCTATGTTTATGTTCGAGGAAAGCTTTGTTAGATGTGAAACATTTAATTGGCATTGAAGCTATATTCAACTCTGAGATATGATGTCCTTATAAAACTTATGTCAAAAATGAACAGTAAATAGACTAAATCACTTGTCCTTAGAGTGGAGTGCCAATCACCAACGTGTGACCATTGATAATTGGTGATTAATCACTGATGGCCATCAAGTGCTTGGGAGGCGACTTCCACACCTGGAACCCTATTTACTTACTACCGTTCCGAAGGAAGACGTGTCCAAAGATTTTTTCAGCTCCGAAAAATTCAACGACTTCGGCTGGGATTCAACGCAGACACACTGGAGTGAGGAATCAGTCATGCTTACCACTCATCCATACAGTGCCATCAGTTGAGAATTTTGACTGCTGAATGTTCATTCGAAATCTGTTCAATAAAAAATAAAGTCCAGTGATTAGAATGTTTTGTTATTTGGAATATGATTTTCCATTTGCCGGAATTTTTTGAAAATGGCTTGCATGCTGTAATTTTCTTCAAGTCCTAAATTCTGCATTGCACATATTTGGTCAATTTTAGACAATTTTCGCAATAGTGACCGAGATTTGTGCTATAGAAAACTTGAAGCAATAGGGCATATCAGCCATCATGACGGTCGTTTGGGAACTTTTCAAGGAATCACCTTAACGATTCTAGACCCTCTTACCGATTTTAGCGTTTGTAAAGTCATGTTTTACGATTAAGTTCCATTTTGGCCTTTCAGTGCTTATAAGACCATTTTTGGCGTCTTGAAGGTAATTTTTTCAATTCTATGTCATTTCAGGCCAGTTCCAGGCCAAATAGGATATCAAATTAAAAAAAAAAAAATACAAGGGACAGCCCAATGGGGTTGTACGAACAGTTGACGTAGGACTACGCTCACATATGTTAACTATTTTGAACGAACGTTATTTTAAATTTCCGATATTATTATGACATCCGTGAATTTCTTCCGAAGTGTAATAATTGGTCAGTGTCCATTTTCCTTTTAGTGCTAATAAGATTCTTTTTCAGTTCATGTGTAATTATTCTTGTGTTAGAAAATATTCCAAACTAACTCTTTCTTTGGAAAATGTGATGGCCCTGAAAAGGGCCGTTTTGATGGTTTGTGGCTCTGAAAAGAGCCGTTTGGATGTTTGTGACGTTGTTGTAAAAGAATACTGTGAACACCCAGTTCAAAAGGGAAGCATCCTACTGCCACTACTGTGTCGTCGGTGGCTATAAAATAAAGTAAATGATCAACCATATTCAAGAATTATTCAGAAACTTACAGCAGACAACAAAATAGACAAGGGGCGATGGTATGAAAAGTACGTAATAATATTTTTGGTTTGCAATTTCGGTATTTTCCTTGCAAACACCAAACCGATGCATGCCCGATCAGAAGGACATAACAAAATTATAACACAATTATATCAATGGTTGATATTTGTATCAACGTGTGTTATATTTTGATATATTAGTGAAAAGGGGTTTGTGCAAAGTTTCTCATCATATCAGAATTATAACAAAGTTAGTTTTAATTACTATCAATACATAAAATATGTATAAATGATTCCAAAATATAAGTTTATTCACTATATTATGTTTCTAAGTGCCGATCATAAGAGGCATCTGTGTATAAATAGTAAGAAATAATAAAATTTTCGAATGATTATTCCAATTAATTATTTGACTTAAATTCTAAAAACAAAGTGAAAAATAAATAACATAACCATTTCCAGAAATATGGCAAATATTATCTAATTTATAACAACGGTTGTTATATGTGTATATTTTTGAATGCGATAGATTATATCTAATATTGTAATAATTTGGATACAATCATATCAAGATGTGTTATAATTTTGTTACCACTAGACGAATTTTTGTTATGATTTTTGTTATTTTAACAACTAACCAGCCAATGTTTATAACACGTTCTGTTACATTTTTTTTTGTTATATAAATAACTCCAGTTGTTATAATTTTGTTATGCCTTTCTGATCGGCAGTTTTCTGGCTTAAGAGTTAATTTGAATTTCTATCTTCTCAATGTAATTCTTCAATATTAACATCAGTGACAAATCTCAGGTATTCATGACTTTTAGATCTTTGAAAACAACGCGAATGAAGAAAAGAGACCTACTGCGTCAGAATCTGTCATGATTACCTGAGTTTTGTCAAAAAATGTAAATATCTCTTTTGTTATTAGTTATTGGCCCTGAAAAGGGCCGTTTCAGATAGGGAAAATGAACAAACCGTAACTCTCGCTTGGCGTCTTCAGAGTTGGTAACAGCGTCACGAATAACGTTTTCCAGCAACACCTTCAGCACACCTCGGGTTTCCTCGTAGCTCAGACCGGAGATACGCATTATCACGACGAGCCTGACGACAGTCTTGGAAATGACGATGACGCTTGGCTCCTCCTTGGCCAAGTCCTTTGCCTCCCTTGCCACGTCCAGACAATATCTATGCTGTTTAAGCTGCCTTCGGGTATAGTTAACAGGAAATGGATGTGAAAAACTATCCATTTAACTCTGACCTCCTTGACGGTCTAACAAAGAATGATGCATATTTTGAACATGAGTACCTCTTTTATACCTACTCGAAGGCTAAATTCTTCTTGCAAGTTGTTGCATTTTTGTTCTTTCATCGTTTATGATTGCACCATTCAACGGTGCACGGAAGGCTACAAACTGATGGTCCCGGCCGAAAAAACACTTCAACGCAGTTCAGGCCCTCTTGGACAGAATGAAGCTGGAGTACTTCTCCCACGACATCGAGGCCACCAAGCCGCTGAAAGTGGTGCTGCGCGGGCTCCACGACATGGACACCACCACCTTAATGGACGAGATTAAGGCGAACGGCCTCAAGCCGGTCGAAATCCACAAGATGACCCGCAGCAAGGCCATCAAGTATCGTGACCAGCTCTACCTGGTCCATCTGGAGAAGAACTCCACAACCGTAAAGGATCTCCAGACGACACGCACACTGTTCCACATCGTAGTGAAGTGGGAGCGGTATAAACCCACCCACCGTGGCGTCACTCAGTGCTCGAACTGCCTATTGTTCGGGCACGGCACCAGGAATTGCCGCATGGCCAGCCGCTGCATCAAATGCGGCAAAAACCACAAGATCGACAACTGCGACAGCATCGAGGAAGCCACTCCCACATGCGCCAACTGCGGTGCCGCCCACAAGGCCACGAGTAAGGCCTGTCCGAAGCGGGCCGAATACGCCGAGATCCGGAAGAAGGCCTCGTCCAACAGCCAGCCCGGTCGCAAGAAGGTTCCAGAAAACAACGCGCAGAACTTTCCTCCGTTATCACCGGTCCAATCACGGCCAATTCCAGTGTTGCCGCCGCTCCCGCTCAACCAACAGTTGGCTGCCGCTGCAGTACCCGGTCAAGCCTCCGGGCCATCGACGGATCCCCCTGCTCCGGGATTGGCCGGTACAACCGGTGAAGCTACAGACGATTCTCCGCTGTCAACGGATGAGATCGTCACACTGTTGGCCCAGGCCATCATCATCAAGCGCACCTGCGCAACAAGAACACAACAGCTCCAAGCTATCATCTCCTTCGTCGCTAATTATGGACCGTGAACCCATAAAGATCGCCAACTGGAACGCTCGCTCCGTAGGGGCGAAAAACATTGAGCTTGCAGACTTCCTCCGCAAGCACGACATCGACGTGGGCCTTCTCACCGAGACCCACCTCAAGACCGGTGACAGCTTCTGGCTGCCCGACCACAGCATTGTCCAGCTTGATCGCACCAGCTCCAGGGGGGGCGGTGTCGCGGTCATCATCAAGAAAGGCATCAAGTACTGCACCCTACCCCACTACCGCACTTCCATCATCGAGGCCGTCGGCGTTGAGGTGGAAACATCGACCGGAAACGTCCGGTTCATCGTTGTCTACTGCCCCCGGCAATGTACCGTTAGCAATGGTACAGCACAGCAGTTCAAGAACGACCTTGCCATCATAACCCACACCAATGCCCGCTTTGTAATCGGAGGGGACCTGAACGCCCGGCACGAGGCCTGGCGGAACTACCAGCAGAACCAGAACGGCCGCCTGCTATTCGACCATTCCCAGCATGGTCTCTATTCCGTCTGGTTTCCGGACGAACCTACCTTCACATCACCGACGGGCAACCCATCGACGCTGGACCTGTTCTTGGCAAACACCAGATTAGCCAAGCCGGTTGCCGTCAACGACCTGAGTTCGGACCACCAACCGGTGCTGACCGAGCTGGGCTACAACGTGGCCCCTGCACCGTGCCAGCGGAAGGACTACCATCGAGTCAACTGGGTCCAGTTTCGACGCGTGGTCGACCGCCACATCGACGACAACCCACCGCTCGACACAGTGGATGACATCGACCGGGCCCTGGAGGGTCTCCATCAAGCCATATCCGTGGCTGACGAAGAGTGCGTTCGACGAGTTCCTGTGAGGGGTAAGTTTCAAGCAATTGATTCCCACACCAAACTCTTGATTCGGCTCAGAAATGTTCGTAGACGCCAGTTTCAGCGGACTGGGGATCTGCAGCGTAAATACGAAATGGTCGATCTGAATCGGCAGATCGCTTCCAGAATGGTCTCAATCCGGAACGAGAGTTTCGGGCGGCTCGTTCAGAATCTGGACGACCGTTCCAGACCATTCTGGAAGGTTGCCAAGGTGCTGAAGTCTCACCCCAAGCCCATTCCACCACTTAGAGTCAATGACGAACGGCTTATCACCAACGAAGAGAAGGCCAATGCGATTGGGGAGCACATTGCCCAGTCGCATTTGCTTGGCTCTAAAATCCCAAGTCCACTCGAGAACCAGGTTGCGCAGTGCGTCCTGACGTTAGATGCCTCCCCTTGTGCCGTCCCTCCAGAAGAACGGATTACAGAGGAACAAATTTGCTCAGCGCTGAAATACAGTAAGAACATGAAGGCTCCCGGGTTTGACGGAATATTCAACCTAGCGTTGAAAAATCTCAGCCCGAGGGTGCACTCGCTGCTGACTGCCATCCTCAACACATGCTTGGAGCTGCACTACTTTCCAAGCATTTGGAAGGTGGCAAACCTGGGAAAGACCCTTCACTACCGTCAAGCTACAGACCGATTAGCCTGCTCTCAGCGCTGAGCAAGCTGTTCGAAAAATTGATCCTCAGCCGACTGAACAAGTTTGTGGAGGATCATGACATTCTTCTTCCGGAACAGTTCGGGTTCCGTAAGGGACATTCCACCAATCATCAGCTAGTGCGGGTGATGAATAACATCCGGAGTAACAAAGCTGTATCCAAGTCCACAGCCATGGCCTTGTTAGACGTCGAAAAGGCGTTTGACAATGTCTGGCACGACGGACTTATATACAAGCTTTGTAACTCCAACTTTCCACCATACCTTGTGAAAATCACCCGTAACTATCTCCAGCAAAGGTCGTTCAGGGTGTCGTTGAATAGTTCCCTTTCGGGACAGTTTCCGATCCCAGCAGGTGTTCCGCAAGGGAGTCTGCTGGGACCACTGCTTTACAGCATCTACACGTCGGACATCCCTCCTCTAGGAGACGGTTGCGTGTTCTTTCTGTTTGCAGATGACACCGCGATAGCCGTCAAGGGTAGGATGCCTCGTGAAATTACGAACAAGCTCCAACGATGCCTTGACACCTTTACTGATTATGCCACCACGTGGAAAATCAAAATCAACGCCTCGAAAACCCAAGCGATCATGTTCCTTCACAGACAATCATTAAAACTTAAACCGTCTCCCTCCTGTACCGTAATAATGGATGGTACAAGGGTCGAGTGGTCCACTGATGTTACTTATCTCGGGATGTTGTTCGATGAGAAGCTCCTGTTCCGCTCGCACATAGAGAAAACCCTAGTTAAGTGCTCCGCCTTGGTTAGGTGTTTGTATCCGCTCATTTGCCGCAGATCCCGCCTCTCAAGGCAAAACAAACTGGCTGTCTACAAACAGATCATAGCCCCCGCGATCTTCTATGCCGCCCCGGTGTGGGAATCGTGCGCTCAGACCCACAGGAACAAAATCCAGGTTGCACAGAATAGAGTGTTGAGGATGATCCTAGATCGTCCATTCGACACAAGAATAGCAGACCTCCATCAAGAGGCAGAAATTCCCAAAGTAGATTCCAAAATTGATGATATGACAACTAAATTTATTCAAAAATGCAATCTTTCTGAACATGCTTTAATAAGCAATTTGTACATAGTAGGTTAAGTGTATATAGTAGAGTAGGTTAGTTTTAAGCTGTAAATAGTAGTATTAAGTAGTTTCTCTTCAAATTCTAAAAACAAAACAAACCAATCCCACCAAGGTGGTCGACCGTGTACTAAGTCTAGGACTAATTCTGTAAAGCAAATTTTGAATTTTGCCCATACCTAAAGATGAAGAAAGCAATTAAATCACTTAGTAAAAATTTATATGGTAATCGTCCAAGTTAAACTAAAATAAAGATCATTTAAACTAAAAAAAAAAAAAAAAACTAAGTTGAAGTTTTGATTATTTGCTCGACTGTTGAGCTTTTCAGTCTGTATTTTTCGCTCGAGATCTCGTTTCGATTTTGTTTCGTTTTGTGCTGTCGCGTTGCGCCGTGGAAGTGTCGCCACCTTCTCGCGTTCAGGCAAGTTTACTTGAACTTGCAAACACGAAACAAATGGTGCGTAAACGTGCCAATGAGCGGGCTCTCAAAGAAGGTGCTTATCAAGCCCTGCGCGTCACAGGATGACGCCGGAAAACGAGTACTGCAAGCCAACCAGTATGCAGTACTCCCGGAAGAAAATGGCGATCCCATTGCAAGAAAAGAGCGAATTCCCCCGCTTTTCATGCCGGTGAAGGATGTTGCCAAGCTAGGTGCCGAACTGGCAAAACACAAGCTGCTGCCACGCTTCAAGCTTTGCAGCATCGGTACCAAAATCATGTGCTCCACCCTGGAGGAGTACAAACAAATAGGATGTTTCCTGAAGGAAAACAACGTGGACTTCTTCACGTATGATCTGCCATCGAGCAAGCCACTGAAGGCGGTTTTGCGTGGATTACCGTCGTTCAAGGCGGCTGCGGTGAAGTCCGAGCTGGAGCGGCTTGGGCTCCAACCTGAGGCCGTGTTCCAGATGAACCCCGTTCCATCAACAATACCAGCTTCCGTGACCAGTTGTTCCTGGTGCACTTCACGAAGGGATCCACCAGTCTTGCGGCTCTGAAATCCAAAATCCAGGACCTGTTTCAGGTCATCATCAGTTGGGAGCATTACAAACCCCAACATCGTGATGTTACGCAGTGTACGAACTGCCTCTCATATGGCCATGGCACCAAAAACTGCCATATGAAGACAAACTGCGGCAAGTGTGCTGGAACTCACTCAACTGCGTCCTGTGAGCAAGTTGATGACATAGAGCCAACGTGTGTCAACTGCGGTGGAAACCATCAAACCTCCAATCGCGGATGTCCCAAGCGAGTGGAGTTCATTAATATCCATCGGAAGACTACAATCAACAATCATCGTTCGCCTCCTGTACTCACGGAAGTCCAGTACCCAGCTCTCCCGCCTCGTCGTCATGTTCCGAACCTAGCCCCGCTTCCGCTCAACAACCAACAAGCCAACCCTGCGAGTATCCAAATGGTTCCCAATAGTCGGACAGTTCAGCATCGTCTCGCTGCTGCTGCGGCCCAGCCAATTCCTGGTTCATCCACCGCCCTTGGTTTATCATACGCTGCTGCTGTCTCAGGTGAACCTGTCGACGATTCTCCGTTCACCTCGGAGGAACTTGTGCCGCTCGTGGCCGAGGTCATCATGCGCACCTGCAAGACTCGATCTGAACAGCTGCCCTGTCCCTTGTCACTAAGTATGGACAGTGAAGCCATCAAGATCGTAAATTGGAATGCTTGCTCCTTCAAGAGCAAAAACATTGAGTTTGTTGACTTTCTCAACGAACGGCACATCGACATAGCCGTCATCACCGATACTCACTTGAAACCCGAGCTGAACGTCTTCCTTCCCGACTTTCGGCTCGTAAGACTTGACCGCACCAGCTCCATCGCTGCGAGGCGGAACATCAGCTGCCGGCTACTACCAAGCTTCCAGCTGAAAATTATCGAAGCCATCGGGGTTGAGGTTGAGCACATCGCTTGGTCCAATCACCATCATCGCGGTCTACTGCCCCAAGCAAACCAACATTAGGGACGGCTCGGCTGCAGACCTCCGAAGAGACATTATCAAGCTAACACGACGGCGGCAAAATTTCGTCATCGCTGGCGACCTGAACGCCAAGCATCAAGCCTGGGTCAATAGTCGGCGAAATCAGAACGGCACAATATTATACAACGATCTGCAGCAAGCCCACTACAACATTCTGTGTCCGGACACTCCCATCCGGTTGAGTCGATCCGGAGCTCATGCCACCATCGACATCTTCATCAGCAACATTGGCGATAACATCTCCCAACCTATCGCCTATCAGGAACTGAGCTCGGACCACTATCCGGTGGTGGCCGAAGTAGGTTCCTCGGCCAATAAGTTTCAAGTTTCCCGGCGAAATTACCATCGTGTCAACTGGCAGCAGTATCAGCGCTGTGTGGACACAGCAATCGATTACGACTTCCTACCGGAGTCGTACAAAGAAGTCGATCAGTGTCTGCAAGCCATCGAAGAGGCGATATCCCGTGCCAGGGAGCAACACGTACCAGCATCCAGACAGGTGAGTCATACTCTGAACCTTGACAGCCTAACCAAAAGATCTTATCAGGCTCCGTAACACCATTCGTAGGCAGTTCCAGCGTTTTGGGCTGCCCCACTTGATGACCAAAATTTTGAAAAATAAATCGAGGCCGATCCCTCCGCTTTCCTCTGTTGAACAGAACTTAGACCCATCCCTACTGATAACCCCAGCTGAAAAGGCCAATGCTCTTGGCCAACATTTTGCGATTTCACATAATCTTGGTCAAACCATGGTGAACCCCCATGGGCCTGCCGTACTGGAGGCAATGACTAGAGTCGCTGACACCCCCGTAGTAGTAGAATATCGGCTGATGAGGTGATAGCAGCTATTAGAAGTACTAACAACATGAAGGCTGCGGGTATGGATGGTGTAGTCAATCTCGAGTTGAAAAACTTGAGTATTGACTTCTTCAACCATCTTACCGTTAGCTTCAACAAATGTTTGGAGCTTGGCTATACTTCCCTGCATGCTGGAAGTTAGCCAAAGTGATTCCAATACATAAGCCTGGCAAAGATCCTCCCAGTGCCAAAAGCTATCGCCCCATCAGCCTCTTGTCCTCCATCTCGAAGGTATTCGAAAAATTGATACTCAGCCGTCTGCTGGTGTTTTCAAATGATAATTATTATTATTATTATTTAACTTTATTAGGGAGGCTTTCAGCCTGGGGCTGGTTCGCCTCCACTTATCAAATGATAATAACATCTTTCTCAAAGAGCAATTTGGGTTTAGGAAAGGCCACTCTACCATCCACCAACTCGCACGGGTTACTAACATCGTCAAGCGGAACAAGTCCGTTTCCAATACATCTGCCATGGCATTGTTGGACGTCGAGAAGGCGTTCAACAATGTCTGGCATGATGGTCTAGTGTACAAGCTGCATCGATACAACTTTCCGATCTACCTCGTGAAGATCATCAAAAACTACTTGTCGGGCAGATCATTCCAGCTCTACTTGAACAATGTCCCCTCCGATACGTTCAACGTTGATTCAGGGGTCCCTCAGGGTAGCCTGCTTGGGCCTATCCTATTCAACATTTTCACGTCAGACGTTCCTCCCCTGCCGGGTGGTGATATCCTGTCTATGTTCGCAGATGACACCTCCATCATCTATAAGGGTCGAGTGATCCGTGCTCTGGTGAGTAAACTACAATCAGGCCTGGATGTTTTGTCCGACTATTTCAAGAGCTGGAAGATTTGTATCAATGCAGCTAAAACACAAACCATTCTGTTTCCACACTCGTATTCACCTCGGCTTGTTCCGCCTGCAAACGTCAAGATCCATCTTGATAGCACTCCCATTGAATGGTCGAGTGAAGTAGTCTACCTTGGTCTCATCCTCGATAGCAAATTGCTATTCCGATCCCATGTGGACAAGACATCCACCAAGTGTAACATCTTGATCAGGTCGCTCTACCCTCTGATAAACAGGAAGTCCACCCTGTCCAGAGTTGGTAACGGTCAGTTGTCAGTGACGTTTGACGAAAACCAAAAATACCGCGACAACAAAAACCATCATTTCCATACATCCTTTGTCATTGACGAAGAGAAGCCGACAGTAATCCCTTTGAACAAATCCTATCGCATCTTTTACCTTCACTTCTTTTTTTTGTATCATGCATGGATAAAAAAAGCAAATACCGTCGAACGTGCATGTGAGCAGACTAGTAACCACACTATGAGCGCTTCTTGTTTTCCTTTAGCCTATCTACTCTCCAAAGCGTTGATAGACCAGTAGTAAAACCACAAAAAAAAAACCCCAAGCCTGTTAATCGTTGAGGAATTTGCGTGTAAAGCCATTGTTTGCTTTTGGTTGTTCCGCCTATTTCAATTGTTGAGTTGCTCCCCCGTGAATGATCGGAACTAATCAACTTGCACAGTGCAGTTGTTACCAATGACGTTTATATAAGGTCTGGGCCAAAGGGCTTATTGGTGTTAGTGAAATGTGCAAATGTTTAGTGGTGTTCGTATTTTATTGCAATGTTTATCTTTTTACACGAAACAGCTGTTGGCAGTGACGTATTTCTATCTGTTCTCAGTATGTTGGCAGTGACGTATTTCTATTTGTTCGCAGATGTTCAGCAATGTTTACAACATTTTTGCTTCTAACACCAGCAAGCTGCCTGTTGGCCCAGACCTTTTATAAATGTCATTGGGTTGTTACTAGAGACCGAAAATTCCTCAACATCTCCACGGCTGTCTTGGGAAGGATAGTCGTGTTAGTGAGGTAGGTTATTTTTAGATCGGTATTCATGTTGTAAGTGATGCGATCGGTTAAAGCAGAATTTGTTTGTGAAAAATTGCAAGGATGGGGACGAGCCTGGGAATGAACCCGACCTTCTGCTCAGTAAGCAGAAACATAACCAACCACTGAGCTACCGAGCCCTCGTCGTAATGCTACATCGTTATGTTTCGTCTAGGAATGATTCTCTGATGACTGTGTTGGGAAAGCAGCATAAGCATGTACGTAATTGGTCGATTTATAAGTTAATTCGACGCTTTTGGACAGGCATGGTAAATCATTTACATTCACTTCGTGCATTCATTTACATTCATTTGCCTCTAACTTTTTTCATCAAAAGAATTCCATGAAATGATGTATACAGTTTTTGTAGGTTTTGATATTAGCTAAAACTTTTGTCAACAACTCAAATCTGTACCTCTTATGCATGATGAACTGGGGCGTTCAGAACTTACCTATGTTTTTAGTGAATTTAAATTACATTCACTGAAAAATAGTAACAAGTTCTGCCCGCTCTGCTTCCTCATGCATAAGAAGTACAGATTTGAGTTATCGGCAAAAGTTGTAGTTAATATCAAAACCTACAAAAGTTTCATACATCATTTAACGGAATTCTGTTGATGGAAAAAGTTAGAGGTAAATGAATGTAAATTAATGCACGAAATGAATGTTAATGATTTGCCATGCCTGCTTTTGGATAATACTGGACATTTACCACTTTTTCAATAGTTTCTTGTTGAAAATCAGTCGAAAGCATTTCTATCGATGCGTAAAAATATTGCTGATCGATTGGTGTGAAAAATATTGAAAGTGGACCAGGGGCAGTTGAGTTATTAACGTTCAAAATCTTTCATAATTTGTTACATGTTCCATTTTCGGGTTTCACAAAGTGTACCCCCATATAGAAATCACATACGTAGTACTACGTCAAAAAAATTGTCATCAATTGCATGTAACCAAATTTCTGCACTGTCAGATGATTGATCTCGTGAATGTAGCAAAAGCTACTTTGCTGCTGCCAACATTTACATAGATTTTTTTTGCAGAGTTTGTCGTCTTCTACTTGCAATGAAGGATCCGAAGTCATAAGCAGCCGTCATTCTGAAAAAAGTGTCAAATATGCCACCCTTTAGTTCGATTCAGTAATCAATACTCAATCAATACAATTATTGATGAAGGTTTAGAGGTCCGGCCAATGGATTGAAGTTTGTATGGAGATTTCGGTTAATTATGGGAAATTATTGAATATCACTTACATTGCTCTAACTTTAGTTGTAGTTGTCCAAAATATGAAAAAAATTGATGTGTGATTGTCATGACGAAAAACAAATCAAGGAAAAAGCCTGTTATTGTTATGATGAAATTGGTTCTGTAGTCCCAAGTGTAGTGGCTCATAATCAAATAAAGTTTGAGAATCGCTGCTCTAAGGCAAGGCCTTCCAAGACTTCATGAAAGTTCTACTAAATCTTTGTAGGTTTCCTTCATCCTGACGAGAAACTTATTTCCAAACAAAAACAGTCATCTACAGGTGCTGACGACCGTGGCCAACCAGTCAGAAAATTTCTTTCTCCGCCACAAAAATGACACCACTTAATCTTGATCCACCGGCCTTCTCTCTCTCTCTCTCTCGCGCGTTACCTTCAGGTTCAAATCCTAGAAGCGGCGAATCCACCGTCATCGTCGTCGTTGTCGCTTCCGGTTCACCATCTTTGACCCAGAGCCCGGCTTGATTGATCGCAATCATTACGCTCTGCAATGGTGGCACTTAGTCTCAGAATTGGCCAAACAGAGAGCACGCCTTTCGTTGGTATAGGGCACGCGGTCACAAAAGTAAAGCAAGCGTAAAGAAGGGCACTTTATTAAAATAAGTAAGCTTTTTTTTTGACCCGCATACCGACGCCGAAGTTGCGTCGAATCTTCACGGAGGAAAAATTATTACCAATTAAATTTAATTAAAGATGCGCTCTCCGGCCGGTTCGAGCTGTACGGCAGATTAACTTGATTTGATGGGTTTAATATGAACTGATGGGAAATGGGCGAGTGGCTATAGCATGAGAGGAGTGAGGACTTTCTGCGAGATAGAGTGTTATCTTTTTTACGAGAGGGTAATCGTAGGCAACAGGCATCATACGGAGGCTAGGGGAAGAGAGAGAGAGAGATTGGAAATCCAGGCAATTAATCTAGCAAAATGCTTTTTGATCCTCCGGTGACCGGAATCACTTTGCTGTCGAGAGGCTTTGGCGAAGCTAATGAGGGCCCTGGGTGGCTAAAATTGAGCGACTGTAGGTGAATAACTAAATGGTGAGCTATGGGTGATTATCACTCGTCGACCCAAGCTATCTTGGCAGTAGTGCTTCGGTGCTAAGTAGTAATTTTCAACGGCAGCATGTTTTGTATTATTTTAAAAGCGCCACAAAATTTTATCCTTGAATTAAATGACAAGTGAGTTCTCATTCTTCATCGTTAGGAAAGCGAATCAATCTTCACGGCTATCGAATTTGCTAAGGGCCCCTGAAAGTTCATATCCTTTAAAGTGTTTTTATCACACATGGTTGTAGTGATTCTAGATTTGGGCGTAATTGCTTTTGTGAGCAAACTCGTCAATCGCAAATTTCTTGCGCATAAAAGCTCAATCTCGAAAACTAATATGTAACACAATCAGGTGATTTTTTTCCTCGTCTTCGCATTTCTAGCTTATTGCATATCGCATATTAGCTAATTGTGTGCTCTCAACATAGTGTTCTAGATGCACTTCCACAGTTATTAATTGAGAGCTTTCGATGCCTGTACCATTTTTGCATTGGTATAATTGTGTGGCAAGTCCAATCATACTTCTATGCCCAGGGAAGTCGAGAAATTTTCCAACCCGAAAAAAATCCTAGACCAAACCGGGAATCGAACCCAGCCACTTCCAGCATGGTCTTGCTTTGTAGCTGCACCTTTACCGACTGAACTAAGGGAGGCCCCTATCAGGTTATCTATTGACGTGTTTGTTTAGAAAAGCAGTTATCGTGAACCCTGGTAATCTAACCGTTCTTGATCTGAACACTTTTCTGAACCCCGCTAATTTCCAACTAAAAATTGCTCAAATGTCATTTAGCACATGGAATGGACTAAATCGGAATGAAACGATGCGAAACGGAAAGCAGAATCAAAACAAATCAGCAAATAAGGCTATCAGAATCTCACTTTTCAGCCGGTCATATCTAGACCAACAATTGAAATAGGCGGAACAACCGAACGTAAACAATTACTTTAAACGCAAATTCCTCGGGAATCAAAGAACATCCAAGAAATCTAATTTGATCTTCTGATATAGAAAACTTCCTTTATCGAATGGCATTGTTAGTTTGTGTGGGAGTGTTTTGATTCTCGAGAATTTTGTGTTTAAAGCCATTGTTTACGTTTGGTTGTTCAGCCTATTTCAATTGTTGTCTAGATATAAGGGTTACTAGAAGTTCCAATTAAAAGTGAACCCCGTTAATTTACACGACGTGTCGTTCAGATTAACGAGGGTCCACGGTACGCCCAAAGCTTAAATCTCGTGTATCATTTGAAAAGGGTCTATCCTTGTTGATCTGTTGTCCTCATCGACTTTCTCTTTGGTTTACCACGGCAACATAAACGAATTTCTCGCAAAGCTCGCAGCACAGCTTGCGTCTGGAACAACACACTGAATGGGATATTCATTTGCAGTCGGTTTATTCGCGAAAGAGAATCGATCAACAATGATAGGCCCTTTTCTCGTGTTGCGCGAGAAATCACTCTTAAAATTGGAGCATTCGGGAGACATCCTTGCTCTTTGTTTGTTTGCATTTGACTTTAAACAGGATTGGAATTTGAATTGAGGAGCTCGGCTCGGCTAGCAACCATTGTGTGGTCCTTCTCATTGTTCTTCATTAGCAGTTCTTTCAGTCGATGCGTCGTCGACATTGGAGAGCAACCGTTTCGTGATAAATGTGTGAGTACTGACCACGTTTTGCGTCCATTGCTGCAATAGAAGCGCTCTGACCCCCGTTGCCGAATCTGCCATACAATGAAACCACTGGAAGCGGCTCCCGTTCTAGTGGAGGAGGCTTATTGGATAGCGGAAGATTTAATGTTTATTGTGTTGTACCTTTTGACTATAGTTTTAAGATGTATTGTATAGTGAACAAGAATCCTCGGCTCTGTAAAGTTAATTCGGTTGAGCCTTATCAAATAAAAAAAATAGCATGCTGTGGCTGTCAGTTGCGTCGAATTATTTTCCCTGAAACGGCAATACACACTAACGTAGACTGTCATGGTATCAAGGGCCTGATACGCCGCCATCTGTTCGTAGCCAGCATAAAAACGTGAACTCATATCAATCTAATGGGGTGTTTACATCTGTGCGGATTTGCTAGCGCCAGTGTACTAGCCACGAATTTCAGTTGCTTCTGAAACCTCATGCTGGTAGATGCTGATGCCCTGTTTACATTATGCTTGTGAGTTTTTTTGCTAGCAGCTAGCTCATTAGCACTAGTGAAATAGCATATGTGTAAACACCCCCTAAGCGGGACCAAAGTGTGGACCTGCGGCTATGCTTGCTATGGTTGCTTGTTATTAGTTGAAATAGGGGTGCCACCTCCTTGCACGGTATTCGTACAATTTGTTTTTATTCTGATTTTCAAACATATTTTGAAGGCTCAATCGCGTTAGCTTTACGGATCCCATACATCATTGGTGTTTAACAAGAATAACTTCGTGGTCCGATTATTCGCGGCTGACTCGAGGCTAGGCTAATTTGTTTCAGCTTTATTCGGTATTTATTTTTTACAAATCAAGAGCCACATGTGAAAAGGGCATACAAGCTTTTTGTAAACAAACCTTTGTAGGCCCTTTTCTCGCCAACCGAGGGTCGCTCACGCCAACCAGCAATATCATCGGGAAGGGGAAAGTGTCCCCTACCCGGCGATGTTAAAGGTTTGCGTTGGTGTCATATGGGTGGCGAGAAAAGGGCATAAAAAGGTTTGTTTACAATAAGCTTGTATGCCCTTTTCACATGTTGTTCTGGAAATTATTGGAACACCCAAATGTAACACTTGCCATTTAAACTATCATGAGCTTCAGCCTATCGTGTCAGGAAAATCACAGTATACATCGACTGCTACACTGCAATAAAAGACATACCGGACATCAAATCTGTCATCTTATTTGTTTAATTACAACAAAAGCAAACGAAATAGATTTCTTCCGTCAAATAAGAACCATGGTAAGTTCATCCAAATATCAAAATCATACATTAACTCAACGGAGGTTTCCACTCAGTGCATGCAGCATTAATTTGTTGCACGTAAAAACGAACTCAGTCGATTGGCCCAAAGTACTACTCTACACTCCGTAGATGTACTGATAGTAGCTACCGGATAGCGAAATGCACCTATCCCGCTCATCCCATTGAATCAGGAAAAGCCACGAGGCGCAAAAAAACAGCAATTTTAATTAAATCTACACAAGTTTCATTCTAACAACTTTGTTTAAACTGTTCAGCCTCGTCTGCCGCTTCCGAGCCCCACGTGCCTACTGCACCTAAAGTGTAGCTCAGAGTAGCAGTGTAGGTAGCTGCAGCACACTATCCATGGCACAAATAATTTATAATCCTGATTATCCAAGCATTAATGCAATTCATTTTCAATAACCAGCACCGGAGCAGGACTAGGATCAGCAGCAACCTGGGAGGGAGTTCGGAGCAAGCTCAATTGTGTGTTGTTGGGAAAAGTCCAACATTGCATCCAAACGGCGAAGGGTGGAGCATGGATGGCGGGTCTAGGCGGAAGCAACAGGTAGCACTTTTCTTGTACAACATTGGTAGCAGTCCGGCATTAAGGCAGAAAGTGCTGGAAATGTGCGAACATTTTCCGCAAGGGATTATTGTTTGTGCAACTTTTTGCGTTGAAAGTGTCGACAGTAAAACGTTACCTGTTCAATGGTCCTGGGAAATGGAATTCTGTTAGTTGTTAAATTTAATAATTTAATAAGAAGTAAATACAGATCGGATTACAGAGAGGTATCGTTGTTTGTGGATGGAGGTTCAGCCGGTATTCCATTTTCTCAATACCAAGCTGTCAGATTTTTGGTAGTGAGCATACGTACGAAGGTGTCATCAATGGTGATCTTAAAACATCTTCAGTAATATATATAGAATCTAACATTTCGGTATTCGAAAAAATACCAGATAAGGTTCGCTAGTCAAATGCGTGTAAAAAATCTAAAAGTTGGAATATCTGAAAAATACTACGCTAGATTTGACATCGATGGCAGAAGAATCAGCAAAATTGATCGAATATTCTCCGAGATGCTTCTTTTGCAAGGCAAAAAAATGTGGTTTCGAGAAAACTGCGGCCAACAGCGAAAAAAACATGATGTGTCCTCTTGAGATATCGGTGTCCGCTTAAAGATCTCCATGCATACTTTCGCATTTTCCGGATGTTCATATAATTTTTATTGCGTTAGAGAAATTCTCTCGGAACTTTGGTGAAGTTTCTGGAAATTCCCTGAGATTCTCAAAACTCCTTTGAAGTTTTTGCAATCACATTGAATTTTTTGGACTGCCCTTTGATTATCCGATCTGTCTTGATGTTCTCGGAGCTTCCCTGAAGCTTTCAATTCTATTGAAGATCTCGGTTCTGCTCTGAAATAAATGGAACTCTGGTCAACAACTTTAAACTTTCTGACATTCTCTTGACTCCTAGAAGGTGCCTGAAATATTTCTGAACTTTTCTTAAATCTCTCTTAAGATCTCTGTTCTTCCCTGAAATTTTAGGAACATCTTAAGGGTTCTCGATTTTTTTTCCAGAACAGCATATAAATATCCTGCATTTTTCCTAAATTTACGCTTATGGTGATGAATAAGTGCAGAAGTGACTAAAAATCCGCCAAATAAATAATAAAAAAATATAAACTTACGCTTAAAGATCTTTAAACTGCTCCAAAAGTCCGACTAAAGTTACCGGAACTGCCCTTAAGATCTCTGAAATTCCCCAACGATGTCTACCTAGATCTAGATTTTCTGAGGTGCTGAGAACTCCTGAAGAGTTTCCACCATCGTCCTAAAGTTCTCTACATTTCTGAAGTTTTCTTGACTCCGGTTGAATTCTCTGAAATTCTAGGAACTTCTCGAAAGTTTCTGCAGTTTTTCGGCAGCTAATTGAACTGCTTTGAGGTTCTTGCAGCTGTCCATAAGTTCCCCATATTTTCAGATTGTTTATGAAACATCACTGAAATTCTCAGCGTTTCCTTTCATTCCTCAGAACTTCTGTTAAGTTCCTACAATTGTTGTTGAGTTAATGGTACTTCATGGAAGGTCTCTTATCTTTTATGAAGTTAACTAAAAACTTGAAATAAACCATTTAATTTGATTTTCTTTAATTAGGGTAGAGCACTACTTCGTCGTAATCGCCCATTTCCGTTCTATCGATCAGAAAAGATCAATAATATCAATGATTTCACCACACACATCAATAATAGGTTTGTTTTGATGCGTTAGTTCATTAGCTACAACATAATTCCTGTTAGAGCGCATTATATGAATATTTACGCTCATTGTTCTCAAAACAAAAGAAGCGCTCCTAGCGAATCCTCGTTTTCTACGTTTATCCGTAGGACGAAGAAAATCGAATGGCGTTTCAATGCATTAGGACGGAATTGAAACTCGTAGAACGAATTTAGAATCAAGAAGCAGTGTTAGATTTTAAAAAATATCTCAACAATTTGTGATTCTTTATTAAATCCGACGGTACGCATGGAAAGGTGAATGCATTTAGAAGTCATCTTTGACAGAAATATTCCATTTTTTGTTTAAACTCGTTCAGAAATCAGAGGTAAAGCGCGGGTTGTGCTTAGTAGGACGGAAATTAGGTCAAAAACCCTATGATACTTTAAAATTTTCATTATCTTTTACTTGGAATAAGAAAACTTCGAAAGATTTAATACTTTGAGATCTTAGACTTACTAAAATTAAGCAAGTGTTAATCTTCAACATATAATGGATTTGATTTCAAAGCTGTTTCTTTAAAAATGATTGTCATGTCTTAAAACAGTTTGCGTTAATTGCTGTTGTTGTTGTTGTGTTACCAAAAAAGGCACATTTTAAACGATTTTACAAAATTGCTTTCCTATTATGATCCTGATAGTCATTGTTGGGAAAATATCAAAAAATCAAATCTCAACAAAGAACAAGATCACGCTTGATTTTGGTAGACAAAACTCAACAAGCAAACAACTGCGGTTGATATTGCAAGCTTTGATATCGCAGCTCAGAACATCAAGCTAACAAATCTCACCAGCTGCAAATCTCACCAAACTGTGGTGAGAATGAGTTTCATGATTTTTGCATTACACTCGAAAACAACCGAAACATCCATTACGACTGGCAGCAGTCGCTTCGTGTCTGCAATCGGCGAAGAGAAAAATGAGATAGCATTATTATACCTTCTCTTTCTAAGAAAACGAGGTTCGACGGAATGATTTTTGCGTCGATTCAACTCTCAGCTTCGCAATTTCAAAGGAGCTTGTTAAATCAACATCAAGCTTGATATTTTGCTTCAATATCACGCGTGATATTGAGAGCGTATAAGAACGAAAAAATATCAGTTTGCTAATGATCATGACATCGCTGCTGACAGTTATCAATTACTGATTAAGAAAAACCTGACAAAATCAGGGGATTTTATTTAACCAAATAAGTAGACACCCTGTACATGGCCAATACGTACAGTCCAAATTTGAGTTTACTATTAACTTTTACTATTTAATACAACTAGCACTTGAAAAATATATATAACAGAAACGTATTTCGTTTATTACTGTTACTAAACATTGTTATAGGTTTTTTTTAAAGTTATAGGTAAATAATGAAAGTGAAGAGTGAAATTGAATAGTGAAAGTGTTGCACAAAAGAAAGTATAAGAGTTAAAAGGAAAAAAAAAACAACGTATAAAGGTTTACAATTATTCTACTAATACGCTCATCAATCGATTTAGATTCTAGATTTTCTTTGGAAGTCCTTAAATTTCTACATAACAGTCCAGAAATTATCTGCAGTACGCTTGGAAACAAGCCCTTAAAAGGATATCCTGTAAATTAGCGCTAAACGCAATCATCACATTAGAATAACCAATTAATTAGAACAAAGTTGAAGAGCCATAGTCCAAATTTTGAAACTTAAAAAAAACAGCAAATAAACGAAAATTTTACTACTACTCTGCAGTACGCTCCAAAAAAATCATGGAATTCATCTAAAGACTCTCTTCGAATTTGTCATGAATATTCCAAAAGTTCACTGAAGCATCATTCAATAATTCTTTTTTAAATTCGCCTAAATTCTCATACAGTTCACGTCAGAATTGTATTGATTTGTTTTTCAGAATTATCTTGAAGTTTTCCTCCAAATTCTTCACTTGGAACTCTCCTTAGAATACTGCAAAAATGCATCTCGAGATGCCCTTGGAATGCAACACATCATTCGAGCAGTTTAAAATGTCTTACCTTACCATTGGAACTTTGCTTTGCTACGTTATTTTGAGATTCTGTCTTCCAAAACTTAAAGAAAAAACGGCCTTGCTCTCCCTAAAATATCAGCTATGAGTTGTCTAATCATTGTTTAATCTCTAGATCGTCACAAAGCAGCTCCACTGTGCGAAAAAATCTCCTAAAACTCTTCTGAGATCTTTTTTGGCACAGTCCGCTCGAAATTCGATACCCGTATAATTTTCACGGAGCCTCTGAAATCCTATTCATGATTTATCAGTTTTACTCGTATTATCCCAAACATTGCTGAAAAACAGCTTATTTATGGCGCAACACGAGAAAACGGCCTATCATTCTCTTTATCGATTTTCTCTTTCGTGAATAACACGACTGCAAATGAATTTCCCAATCAGTGTGTTGTTTCAGGTGCAAGCTAACATCATCTTTTGTCGAACTCAACATTGCATTAGGTCCTTAGTAACAGAATCTACTTCGTCGACTTTCTCTTTCGTTAATAACTTGAGCACAGAATAGGGGGAGAGGTAGCTCATCGATTCTTCCGGTTCGCCTCCTAGCATCGTGCTATAAGGTACCAGGCGATAACCAGGGTAGCTGATCGATAGCTCGATGACGTCATTTCGTTGGCGTCTGCAATGGGTAATTCTCATAGCAGGCGTTGACGATGGGACGTTGTCGAGTTGTTGAATAGCAACTATCGTGGTAACTCACCGATTACCTGTCGATCTGCCAAATTTGGAAAGACGTCTGCATTGAATTGTCTCATATAATAATATTCCGCCCACTATATCACAAGAAATTGCGAGTAGCTGAGTGGAATGGAGATAAGTTAAGCATTGGGTACAGGACCAAGTCTCCCCTGGGTGGTGCCAAAAGATGAGCGCAATAGAATCATCAAGTTGCCATAAGGCACGGAATGAGACTATTGCATGGCTGGGTAGTCAAAGTCTTCCATTCGTTAGTCATTTCAGGTGGATTAGAACAGGTTTAGGTGGGCGTTGGCCAGATTTTGGATTTTTCAGATGTAATCCTGGATAGGACCCTGTCATTGAACGTCGCGTGAAAGTGGAACTTAATGAAGGCCTAAGTACTTTTTCGTAGTTTTTAGTTTTCGGATTTGAAAGATAGTCGGTTACCGTGGCCTGCTTACTGAGCAGAAAAACGCGGTCCCAGGTCCTTACATATCAAAGAGATTTATGGTAAAATCGCTTGTGTATCGTGTATTTTGCGAAACTCGTTGTTGTCGTTGGTTCCGGTTTTGAATGGATACAAAAATTTGAGCAACGGTATTATGTGATATGAGGGGCTCGGTTGCCTTAGAGCAACCGTTTTTGCTTACTGAGCAGAACATCATGAGTCTTATCTGAGGCCCATCCACATTCAAGATTCGTCAATCGTTTTATTTGCTAATATGACTACATGGTAATAACAGCAACTCGGTGATTAAAAAGGTGCTCATCTGCCTAGTGGCAAACGTTTTTGCTTACTGAGCAGAAGACCGTGGGTTTAGTCCCAAGCTCCTTCGCGTTATATGATCGTTAGGACATCAATTCAGCTTATCGTTCACCAAAACGAACCCTGCTGCAAACCCAACCCTCTTATCACACATCCCAGTGATTCCTCGTGGAAGTGCAGAGGTGTTCTCGGCTTCCATCAAAGCGAGTGTCATGTCAACACAATCCTTCCCATTCCTTTCTTGACCTGTGTTCGGGCGCGGCCGGCGCTGGTATTGCCTTATTTAAGATCACCAGTTTTTACACATTGAGGATGATTGCTAGTCCCAAGCATCGTCTATTGGTTCTCTGTGTAATTACAGCTGATCTGGCAGTAACAGAGTAGCAACCGTGGGCGGTCAATCAAGCTCAAGCTCAAGCTTAATAACTTGAGCACAGAACCGTCTCTTGATGTGTTTGTCGTATTAGATGCTGGATAAAAGCTTCTTTTATCGATCTGTGTGCTAAAAATACATGGGAATGTCTTCACATGGCCGTGGGGATACAAAGAGAAAGTCGACGAAGAGAATCTGTCAATGTTACTTAGGACCTAATGCAATGTTCAGTTTGAAGTGTGCTGCGAGCTTCGGGAGAAATTCGTTTATGTTGCCGTGGTAAACCAAAGAGAAAGTCGATCAAGAGAATCGATACGCGAGATTTATCCATGGTTTGCCGGTGAGCAACGAACAATTCCAATAAGACTTACACAAGCGCACAATAAGGAAGTATGCGTCCCATGTTCTGTCATAGCAGCAATCATTGGCCAGTGTTACCAAAACAGTTTCAACAAAATCTGTATTGGGGAAATGGCTTCAATGGGCCCATTGCTAAAAATCTGCTATTTATCAATTTTATCTAGATGAACGCGTCATTGGGACGGATGGATATTTTTGGTCACTATTGAAAATTTAGTCGATTGCTGAATTTATGAATGGGCCCAAATTAGGGGCATTTAGGCCAACATTAGACCCATTTTCCCTACCTACAATGTGTGGAAACAGTTCTATCGATTGTACCGCACTCAAGTCGTTATATCAAGGGAGGCAGTTTCTAATGTTTTCAAAAAACCACGGAGCTCTAGGATTTTTGTGGATTGACCAGTTTTACTGATGTTGCGGATCTTCCGGAGGACGGAGCCATGTCCCTATCACAGTTCCAAGTGTTTTCGAAAAAAAAACCGTGGAGCTCTATGATCAGTGTCGTGTGGATTGACCACTTTTACAGATGTTTCGGATCTTCCGAAGGACCGCTCCGATGTCTCCCGGATCCATTTAAAGCTTGAACCATTTAATATCTGGACGCACTGTTTATTTTACTGCAGTGTTCCTAGCGGTCGGATTTGAAATCTTTTGACAGCAGTTTGTTTTGAAATGTTTCCTCTTTCAGTGCTAAAAAGTTCGTCACGATTCATTTTGTTTAAAAGAAGTTATACTTGATGGAAGCCGCGAACCGAAAATTAATTTTGGGCAGCCACTTGGAAAATCCGACGTGGTCAGCTTAAAAAATCGCGAAGCCGTTGAAATTGGCTACGTCGAACGTTTCCGTGAGTGGCATACTATCGATCGGCAGGATCATAGCAAGCATCGTAGCAACAATCAATAGGAAACTAACGATTTTAAATTGGCTCACCACTTTAGTAGCCTATTGGTCCCAAGCAAACGATTAACGTACCCTATTCTAGTTGAAATTCTATTACTACACTATGTTTGTTTTGATTCGCTATGAAAGTTTGACAGATAACATCAGGGGTGTGTGGATTCATGCAGAACATGCAGGGGTGAGTGAAATAGCTTGGGACTGCTTGGGACCGTTGTTCTGGTACTGAGTGAGCCAAAAATAATAATGATTTTCTTCGGGACCCAGTGGTCTTAGAGTTACCTCTATGATCGTAGTGGAACTAAGGATCGGAAGCTACATTTGAAGGTGTTGAGAACGGTTAGGGCAAACCCAGGGCTGTCGGATTTTGATATCGCCAAGAAATTCAATGCAAGCCAAAGCACCGTCAGAAGGATGCTTCAGCAAGAAGTATTTCGATCTTTTCGGGCCAGTAAGCAACCAAACGAGACACTGAAGCAGAATTTAGTGACAACAAGACGTGCCCGGAAGTTGTGCAATGAGATTCTTACAAAGTACAAAGTATGCATCCTCATGGACGATGAAACGTACGTGATGGATGGATGGATGGGCAGCTTCCCAGCCACTGGTCGAGGTGATGTCCCTGGCAAGTTCAAATTCGTTTTGCCGATAAATTAGCAAGAATCTTATGATCTGGATTCCAAAATGTACAAGCAGGAGTGCCTGAAAAAACGTATTCTTCCGTGCTCACAATAGACCTGCAAAGTGTTGGCCTGATTTGGTAAGCTGCCAGTACAGTGGAGAAGTTCTACAGTGGTATCGAAACAACGGGGTAGATTTCTTCGAAACGGACATCAATCCACCCAACTGCCCTCAATTCCGTCCAATTGAAAACTATTGGGCAATTGTCAAACAGAAGTTGAAGAAGAGTGGAAAGGGCAACAGAGGACTCAGGATCGACAACAGAGTATCCAAAATAAGATGAGTGTTATTCGAAGAAAAGATTTTTATTTCATTAAGATGGCTCCGAGATACTTCCGTTTTTTGCGTCCAGATATTAAATGACTCATGTTTTATATAACCATGACTATACTCTGGCTAATTATGAACATTTGGGCCCATTAATCTAAATCATAGATCTTAAGCCAACGGCGCCGGTGGTGTAGTGGTAAGCGTGATTACCTCTCACCCCAGCAGGCCTGGGTTCAATCCCAGTCGGCGCCGCCGGGATGTTCTGAGGCATAACATCTCTGATCACGCCTTCCTTCGGATGGGAAGTAAAGCCGTTGGTCCCCGGTTCATGAGTTGATGGGTCGATAGGTAGGGTCCAGGTGTAGGAGCTGCCTTCCTGGCACGTCGGTAGCATTGGTGCTCAGCACGGAAAACAAGATCGACGGAAAAAAACAAACCAAAGAAAAAAAAAATAGATCTTAAGCCACTTGCAAAACCTATTATCAATCTTTTAACAATCACAATAATCTGCAGACCCTAGGAATTCTAGAGGTACTACAATTTTCTAAATTCATCAATAAATGGCTAAGTTATGTCATTGTCGGCGTAAAGTATTCGGAGTGTTTATTTACTCTACGAAGAACTTCAAGCACGAAACTTCAAAGTCGAAGTTAGGGGTAGGGGTTAACCACCCCCCGAGTATCTACACAGAAAACCTTAGTTTCACGTACCCACTTACAAATTGTAGATGTCTCCACCGTACGTAAACAATGGGGTCAGCCATCGTTGGTGACACAACTTTTTCACATCAGAAAACATGTTTTTGTTTCACTTCATGTGGACGTCGAAAGCAAGCCAAGAATAAATTTTGAGTGAGACGTATAACTGATGTTGCATTGTTTTCGGAATTTAATCGATTTTATGAAATCAAAATTCATTATTTGGCATGATGGGTTTTAATTCAAGTCTGGTCTGGTAAATTCCCCGAAGGCATCTGGGACATGCCCGGAACCGAACAATGTGGTCCGCGGCGCTCGAAATGGCCAACATTAATTTGGTTGTCATATTTTGAAGTAATTTGTTTTGTCACATGATAGGTTTTACTCTTTACCGGTCAAATTTAGTATCATGGCCCCGAAATATGTTCTTGACACAATTCCTGCACCAGTTGACCGAAGCTGAATCTGTTCAATAATGTTCTATGGGCGAGGCTATGTGAGCATGATACTTTTCACTTGGTGGTTGTTGCGTGCAATTCACATTAGTTATTACCGATAAATACTTCTTAGTTCCAAAAATCCATGTTTATCGGATGCCCATATCTCTGGAAATAGTTGACCGATTCTAAATTTGATCAACAGCATTCAATGTGACCATAATACCATTTATTTGCTGGTTGTTCCGTTTATTCGGTTATGTGGTTGCCAACAAACAACACTTAGTTCCCGAATTCCGCGATTTTTGGGTCTTGTTCCGTCCATATCTCCGGAACCAGTTGATCGATTGAAAATCTATTAATTAACACCAGCATAAACAATAACCATACGAAGTGCCTAACCATAAATTCGGGTTATCATCCCTACTTTATGTGGTATGGTCATACAATCTATGATATCGTTAGTGTATGGTACCCGTTTATTTAGCCTTTAATAGAATAATACACTGACAGACATTTCCAGATCCCGTCAAGTTGAGTCGATAGGAAGACTATTAGAAAAAAATATCAACGTTTTTACAAAAAAAAAACTCAGAAACGTTTCAAAAGAGTTGATCAAAAATAAGACCAATTGTAAATTTACTCCACCATTATTCGATTTGACAGAACCAGAGTACCAGAATTTTCGGGGTACATTGACATTACACTGGAGCTGTCAAATAGCTCCCGGGTTGGGGTTAACATGCGTGGATTTTTACACTACCGGATACATTGTGCATGGACCTAACCAGAACAGCTCCAGACTTTTCGTTGGATTGGGCACTTTGATCAGCGGGCTTAAGGTGAATGGGACCTAACAAGTAAACATCAATGTCAAAAATGGGTTTTTTCCGAGACATCACTTCAGATTTCAAACATTTATTATTTCGCACAAAGCGGCGCCGGTGGTGAGCATGATTACCTCTCATCCCAGCAGGCCTGGGTCCAATCCCAGTCGGCGCTTCCGGGATGTTCTGAGGAAGGGGGTAAAGCCGTTGGTTCCCGGTTCATGAGCTGCCTCCCTGGCGTCGGTAGCATTGGTGCTCAGCACGGAAAACAAAATCAACGGAACACAAACCTTTTCCACGTGAAGACCCACGACGTTCAGTTATCGTTAAGAAATTTTACATATTTTCACCACAACTTTAACTGAAAAAATAAATATCAAATAATTCATATTTATTATACAACCACAAACTGCACTTGGCAAATTCGTTGAAATCTCATCGATTCCTTCGAATCTCCCCTCTTCCGGTTTCGAAGTCAAGTTTCCGAAAACATAAGTCTGCAATCAAGTGTACTTATATCCCACACGTTTGGACTCCCTGTCGGCATCTCCCACCGCACACAGTCATGTGACAGACGAATCCACCAGGTTTATCCGACACATCCCGTTTGGCAAAGCGTCTACAAAATGGAACAACACCTCGACCGACCATAGAGTGCATCAGTGTGAATGCTGCAGTACCTACCTACCCACAAAGCAGCACAGAAGGAAAAAGTTTATTTATTGCAAAACTTTTTTTTCACCGCACCATGTCGTCGCCGTCGTCGTCCTTGCTAAAGGTAGCCAAGGATCGACGACTGTATTGGGGTGACACTTTTATGTTATTTTTTGCACTTTTAAAGTTGTACACAATTCTGCTTTTTTTGCTGTCGCCATCCGTCTTGTGTACTGAATGGATGAAACAACAAAACTTCCAAGCTTCTCAAGAATCGTATTTCCAATAATTCTCCTATATCTGCTCGGCGATGGTGTGCCATTTGAGATTTGTGAATAACTGGACAAAAGTTTTGTGCTCTCCCCCTCCCCCTTTGTCGGGTTTTCTTGGAATGTGCTTATGAACTACTACATTTAAGTACGCTGTTTTCCAAGAAGTAACAAAGAGGAAGATCCATTGTTGATTGTGGCAAAGAAAAACTTTACTAAATAGAACTTTCGTTCTGAAGAGGAAAACAGTTTAGAATACAACCTGTAACAATAATGTTTTAATGAATGAATGATATGTTAGATGTACGACAACGACCAATCCTATTTTACCAACCTTAAGATATCCTTCGAGAAATTTTCAATCCAGCAGTTCAATTTTCTGGCACTTACTCATGAAGGTCCTTTCAAACATTTGCGAACAACCTCCAATCGACCGCCAATCTCTGCAGCGACCTCGCCGATTTCCCATGATTGGCACTTGACTTGAATCCGATTGGAAACGTGTCACGTTACATAACACACTACTGGTTCAATTGTTTACGCATACATTACCCTCTCGATGCTCAGCAGGTGCATGCTCTAGCAAACTGAATGGTTTCCAATATAACACAACGATCCATTCAACCGGTCCAAAACCAACCAAAGCCACCATAAAGATCGCGCGTCTGACCCACCACCATGTGCATCGTTGTGTTGTGCCAGCCATTTGACGCCGCGTTGCCAGCATGTTAAATTTTCAATTTATGCGTACTTTGCATAAATTAACAAGCGTGATTACAAATTTCAAGCATGTCAACATGAGTGTGTGTATGTACGCACTCGCACCGCATGAGTTCGACAGGTGATTACATCAGTCGCGAAAGCTGTGATGTGAACAACGTATTCATTTGAGTGTACAAACATGCGAGGGAATGTGGGGTGAAATGCACCTTTCGGAGAAATGTGAAATACTTTGCAGAGGACTTGATGGGGCGTTTTAGCTTATGCCCACACACACGTAGCCTGTGGAGCCAACGCGATCAATGGGCTAATTTCGGTAGGTGATTGCTGCTTGGAGCTGGGAAGTCGGCATTCTAATAAACACGCCGATTAGTGAGTTAATTAAATTTCATAACGACCGACGACGTTGGAAGTTCGGTGAATTCCCTTTAGGGTTATTGGTTCAACTGTGGGCGGTTTTAAGCACAACTTACCTCGCTCTGGTATGGGTTCTTTTCGACTGCTTTCAAGAGGTGCCTGTGACACCTCCGAGTAGACGGTACCCACTTCGGCCAAACATCGAAGGATCAGCTGTCCGGTCGAGTAGTGCGAAGGAAGAAGCTGAGAAGAAAGATGAAAAAATGATTATTGAAATGATATGTATGAGATTGGAACTAAATGTTGCCAGGCCTAGTGTTGTGGACAGTTCAGATTTTTGAGTGTGACGCTTGGATCAGCAGGCATAGCCAAAGGGGAGGGCGAATGCCCTCTAATTTAGTAGCAACAAGATTTTTTTTAAATTATAAAAATTAAGTTAGTTGATGTTTTTTAAAAGTGCCTCCCATAGCTCAGTCGGAAAAAGCGTAGCTATACAGCAATACCATGCTGAAGGGCGGCTCGGTTCGACTCCCGGTCCTGTCTAGGAATTTTTCTGGTTGAAAAATTTCTCGACTTCTCTGGACATGGAGTATGATTGTTCCTGCAACTAATACAAAAATGATACAGGCTTAGAAAGTTCTCAGTTAACAGCTCAGGAATCCCCAGTCCGCATCGTCCTCTCTTCCCGTGCGGATCCATTTGCTTTTACTGCATCCGCTTCTGATTGTAAATTAACAGGGACTGAAGATTGAGCCTTGAGTTGAGCAGCGTTTGCATCCTCGTCCAGCAGCCGGGAATCATTTGCTGACCACTTCCGAAGATGAAAACCTGCTTCCTATGTAATTCGAACGATGTCTTTCTTCAACGTGAGTGCGTCTTCCAATGTTGCAGCTCCAGAGAGGAAATCATCAACATAAAAGTAGCTACGAAAACGGGTGAGGATGACAGGCAAGTCCTCGGGGACCTTCGGTCCAGTCAACAGTTTCTCGTTCAAAGAAATTCCGGATGACGATTGACACGAGCCGTCAAACACGACTCGCAATTTGGTTGTGACACTGTCTTGCCGCATGACACCGTGATGTGGAAGGTAGAAACTTTTCTCCGACGAAAAGTTAACCTCGTCGTCTGGAATCCTCTCCATGTGACCAAGATTAAGGTACTCGGTCATGAACTCACCGTAGATCTGTTTGAATCCTGGATTTCGAACGAATCTCCTTTCCTTCGCCTTCAGCCGCTGGATTGCTGCTGGCAGAGATTCACCTAATGCGGGTTTGCTTTCGTCGAACGGTAAACGCGCTGTAAATCTACCAGTTTCATCTCGCCAATGCGTAGTATTAAAGAAATTCACTGCTTGCTGCTCCTCCTGTGTCAAAGGTTTCGGTCTGTTGACCTCTTCAACTTCCCAAAATTTCCGAAGAACCTTGTCGATGTCCATATCGATGCTGAGACTGATGATGGTCGTGTTGCAATTCGCTGGCGTCGAAAGCTTGACCGGCAACAATCCATCCAAAAGTTGAGTTGATCGCCACTGGAAGTCCCGATCCATCTTTTACCTTTGCCGTCTTCCAAAATAGCCTGTTGGCTAGCTCGAGCTTGAAACCCTGGAGCTTCAAGGTCGGCTCCTGGCTTGTCGACACTGATCCAAAGTACAAAACACCTCTTTATCACTTTTACTATTTAGTCTCTCACTCACTTGTTATGTCTGTAGTGTGGGTGTGTAGATTGCTGGCCAGCGATGACGGGATTCTGCAGCGGGTGGGGTTTTTCGGCGGCGGATGAACGGACTGTTCACAGTATATGCCGGTGCTCGACGGTTGTCACCGTGTGGCACGACGGATGTGGCACTGGGGCTCGATCGGGTGATCGACGGTGATCTCCCAGCGGTTGTCGGTGTATTACCGATGGACGCTTGCTACACGGGTGTTGGAGTGTTAATGGACGCCCTCGTGGTTTAGCCCGTAATTAATAGGTCCTGAAGGGAATATGAGAGGTGGTCTTAGGGCTGGGAATTCCGCTACCGGGTTATTGATTAGGTCCTACCTGACTCCGTATTCGGTGGTATTAGCCGGTATTTGTTGGTAACTTTTCACTAATTTTTCCAAAACTTATAGCAAACTTGGCAGACTGAACTATCTCGCGCAATGGCTGAAGTGAAAGAGAACCTTCTCTTCAGTTTGATCCAGTAGCTTCCCCCTTGACCTAAGCCCATTTCCACCTTCCTCCCACTTTTCCACCACCCCTTGTCCATATCCTTCTTCTGTTTCCAACGCCCACCTTCATCCTTACTCCTTCCCGTTATGTGTTCTGTGTTATGCGTTGTTGTCTGGGTTACAATATTTAATTAGACCGTTGGTTTGGGAGTGGTCTTTCATTTGCCTTACATATTTAATTATATTTACATTCAAAACAAAACAATATTGCATACAAGAAACTGACATACGGATTGAATTCACAATGAACACACATATACCCTATTCCTCGCTCTCGCTATCTCCTGATTTTTCTCGCTCGAAGAGAATCAATAGGGTACAGGAACCAAAACGGTAACAAACTTGGACAGCACATAAGCCTTGACGTTGACCACCGAACTGTAGCAAAAGCGAGAAGAAATTCCGAGGTCGACAACTCCTCTGGTGGTTTCCGATGAGCAGCTTGCGATTCCGGTGACAATCAGATTAGCGTTGCTTCGCTGCAATCCAAGATTATTCAAGCAATTCTCCGTGATAAGTGATGCTTGTGAACCGTTATCAATCATCACTCGTACTTCCTGGCACTGACCATCAATTCGCTTCACTCGTACTAATGCCGTTGGTAGTAGGCCGATGACAACCGAAGAACAATTGTTTTTGACGTTAGTCGTGCAGGACACCGCTTGCTTGATGTCGACTGCTGCAGAACTTTGCGGCTGCTGTAGTGAAGGCGAAGACGAAACTTGCTTTTCTGACGGCGGGGTCGATGTTAGCTCATTGTTGTCTGCCTTGCACAGCATCGTATGGTGACGTTGTTGACAGTGTGGTGTGCGGCATACCGGCTTCGACGGACATGGTTTGGTCTCAGACAATTGAAACATAGTTTCCTTGGTGCACTCGTTCGTGCCTTTCGTTGACAGAAGATTCCTTGAAGACGGTGCACTCATAAATCCTGTGGCTTTCCGCGCAAACCGGACACAACTGCTGTTGAACTGCTTTGAATGCCTTGATTTCCTTTTTCGCGGTGAGTTGCTTGCGGTCATCTCTATGAGGTTTCTTTCTGCCGTACTCCGAGGGTTTTCCACCGAATGCTGCACATGTCTCCAACGCTTCACACTTCCTTTTAAGAAAGTTGAGAAGATCGACGAACGTTGGGTCGTCATTATCCAAAATATTGTAACCGTTCTGTTACAAAGGTCTAATACAATATTTTAAATATGCACCATGTGATCGAGCATTCAAATAAATGTGTGTAACACTTGCGGTGAAACCCACCGGGCAGACGATACGGCCATGCTTAACGGCCGACTGCTGAATAAGGCGCGCATGGCCGCGGCAAAATGGTGACACGGAGTCACGGGTGATGAGCTGAAGGGTTCTGCGATGCTTAGAGAACGGCCATCGTGCACTTTATCTCCGGAGAGCGTGTAGACCAGAAGTGTCTGTGGAATACACTTTAACAGAATACAGTGCGAGTAGTGAATCAAGGTGAAGTGTAAATCACCAATTCAGCTGATTCAGGACCTTTCTTTTTCAACCAATCAAATGGTTTTCTGGTTGGCGAGTCAAGGACCGCCATTGCACGCTACGGTCTAGGTGACATTTAGTTTCCTTGACCTAAACGTAAAGGACATCGTTCTCGGGCTGAAGGCCCTAAACGCCAAGGAGAATTTCCCTTCCCGGTTCGACAGAGGGCGGCCTTGCCCGATTTCACACGGCCGTACTCTAACGGAACTATCAATTCTATACCTCCATCTCGTCATCTATCGTATCAAAATTATCGCTTTAGTCTGTTATTTAAAATTAGCGTTATTACAGCAGCCCAAAATTCAAACAGGTGGACTACGGTGCGCAACACGGACAACGTAATATTAAAATATTTTTTATGTTATTAAAATCCCTATCTGAAGACGTAATTTGATTTTTTGTTTCAATTACCTGAATTTTCCCTGATCTAACAGAAGAATTTATAAAAAAAATCAAAGGGATTTTAGGTCATCTGTAGATCTTTCGAATAATCCCTGATCTAGCTTGCACCTTAAAAGACCTTATGAGACGTCATTGTTTTTTTTTATCAGTCCAAGATCTTCAGCATAATATTTGATCTACTTGAAGGCATCATATTCGAGAGTCGTCTCGTAAACAATCAGTTCGAGATCTTCAAGTTAGCTAATCTTCATGATACGGTTTTTTTAATAATCTCTGATTCAGCACTACGTCAGCTGACATATGTGAGGGATTATCTGATTGAACAGTTGACCAGTAGAAGGTTTTCTGAATAATTAATCAATCTGAATCCTTGTAAAAATATCCTAGGGGCTTTGAAATTATCAGAAGTTCAGTTATCGTCTCTGAATTGGCATTAACTTCAATCAATTTGGGACCACTTTGAAGAAGTACCATGAACCGTTGGGAAATATCGACGGCTTCAGAGAAGAGTTATAACTTTGTGAGATTAAGGAAAGTTCCGTGAATTTTAGTGAAGTTCCAAGAACTCTAATTTATTGAGACGTTCAAAGAGCTTCTGGGGAGTAAAGATATTTTTAGGGAAGTCCCGACTATGGGGAAAGTTTAAAAATCTTGAAGAGAGTATTCAGACACATTCGTACATTCCAGGAAAATCATGAAAACTTCACTCTGAAGTTCTCATCAGAACTACTCTGAAGTTCTTCTCAGAACTGCTCTGAAGTTCTCATCAGAACTACTCTGAAGTTCTCCTCAGAACTAAGTTCTCCTCAGAACTAAGTTCTCTTTAGAGTTTTTCTGAAGTTCTCCTAAAAACTACTCTAGATCTAGAGTAGTTTTTAGGAGAACTAGAGTAGTTTTTAGGAGAACTTCAGAGAAACTCTAAAGAGAACTTAGTTCTGAGGAAAAGTTCAGAGTAGTTCTGATGAGAACTTAAGAGCAGTTCTGAGGAGAACATCAGAGTAGTTTTTAGGAGAACTTCAGAGAAACTCTAAAGAGAACTTAGTTCTGAGGAGAACTTCAGAGTAGTTCTGATGAGAACTTCAGAGCAGTTCTTATGAGAACTTCAGAGTAGTTCTTATGAGAACTTCAGAGCAGTTTTGAGGAGAAGTTCAAAGCATTTCTGAGGAGAAGTTCAGAGTAGTTCTGAGGAGAAATTCAGAGTATTTCTGAGGAGAAGTTCAGAGTAGTTCTGAGGAGAAGTTCAAAGTTGTTCTGAGGAGAACTTCAAAGTAGTTCTGAGGAGAGCTTCAGAGTAATTCTAAGGATAATTATAGAGTAGTTCTGAGGAGAACTTCAAAGTATTTCTGTTGCAAGTTTCAGAGTAAGTCTGAGGAGAACAGCAGAGTAGTTCTGAGGAGCACTTCAGAGTAGTTCTGTGAAGAGTTTCTGCGTAGTTCTGAGGAGAACTTCAGAGTAGTTCTGAAGAGAATTTCAGGGAAGTACCGAGAACTGCAGAGAAGTTCTATTGGCCTTAGGGAAATTTCATGAAATTTATGAAACTCCCCGGGAACACCCGGAACTTGTCTGGCCAGCGTGGTTCTGAGTACTAAATATGGCCTCCAATGTTCTTATTTTTGGATTCTGACGTAGTTTGATGTGTCACATGAGGATGTAGGTCAAGTTTCACTTCTCCGGGGGTATCCAGAACATGCCCGGATCTGGCCAACGTGGTACTAAGTATTTAATATGGTCACCAATGATCTTATTTTTGAATTCTGATGTAGTTGTATGTGTCGCATGAGGGTGTTGGAAGTATCTAACCACATCCCCGGGGTTACCCGGAACATGTCCGCATATGGCCAACATGGTTCTGACTACTTACTACAACCATGGATGATTATTTGGTGCACGTCTTAAAGGTTCTGGTTGATTCAACATTACAAAAAATAAATTGAAAACATTGAGCATTTCTCAGGTTGCCACACTGCGTTTTTCCAAAATGTTGAGACAAAAAACGCGTTTTAGTACAATGCAACTTTTGCCGCAACGCGCTTATTGTAGGGTTTCAAACGGATTTCAGTCTATTGGAGTATTTACACTTGCCACTATGCCGCTAGCATTATATTCAGCTCTTAAGGCTTTAGTAGCGATAGCTAGAAAGTTGGCGTTTTTTGGCAGCACAGAGATGGCAATTTTATATAGTTTCGTTTGGTCCAGATCAGCTATGGCAGATTATGCATCAGTACGGATTTCCGGATAAACTGACGCGATTGGTCAAGGCGACGATGGATCGAGTGGTATACGTTGTTCGAGTATCGGAGACACTCTCGAGTCCCTTTGAATCTCGAAGGGGGTTACGGCAAGGTGATGGACTTTTGTGTCTGCTATTCAACATCGCGTTAGAAGGTGTGATCAGAAGAGTTGGGATAGACACGAGTGGCCTTCAGAAAGTCCATCCAGCTTCTTGGCTTCGCCAATGACATTGACATTGACACGGAACTTTGAGACGATGGTGGAAACGTACATCAGACTGAAGGCTGAAGCTAGGCGGATTGGACTTGACATCAACGCATCAAAGCCAAAATACATGAAAGGAAGAGGTTCTAGGGAAGACAATGTTAGCCTCCCACCCCGAGTTCAGATTGACGGTGACGAAATCACCTCGGTCAATGAGTTCGTGTATTTGGGCTCACTCGTGACCGCCGAAAATGATACCAGCAGAGAAATTCCAAGTCGCATTTTGCCAAGGTATCGTGCCTAAAGTGGACTCCGGAGGACGCTCCGGTCGAATAAAATTCACCGCCGCACGAAGTTGACTGTCTAAAAGACGCTGATTAGACCGGTGATCCTCTACGGTCACGAGACCTGGACTATGTTCGTGGAGGACCAAGGTGTTGCGTACCATCTACGGTGGAGTGCAGATGGATGACGGAACGTGGAGGAGGCGAATGAACAATGAATGCTGCTGGGAGAACCATCCATCGTCAACATTGTAAAAATTGGGCGACTACGGTGGGCTGGGCACGTCGTAAGAATGCCGCATGACGAACCAGTGAAAATGGTTCTAGAAAGCGACCCAACAGGAACAAGAAGAAGGGGCGCGCAGCGGGCAACGTGGATCGACCAAGTAGAAGGTGAACTGCGGACTCTTCGCAGACTACGGGGCTGGCGAACTGTGGCCATGGATCGAGTAGGGTGGAGACGACTTCTTCGGACAGCAGAGGACAACAAGGCCTTAGCCTGATTGGTAAGGTATGGTAAGGTCGTTTGGTCCATGTTAATGATGATTGTTGAGCTTTATGCTGCAATGAAATGTTTATTTAGGATATTTTTAAAGCGATCCTGAGATTTACGACTTACAAATTTGGTGTACTGTCTCTGGAAGTGGTGCAGCTTGATTCCCACTGTCCACTGCGTTAGTTTTAACTGTACTTACTTTATCTATAAATTCTACGCCAGTATTAAGTTCAATTCACGTTTCATCAATCCGTACTTATAATATTTAGAATATACACACTAAGATTTTGTTTCCGTGTTCGGTAAATTTTACCGAAATCAGAACAGCTGAACGTTCGGTAAAATTTTGACCTTCATTTTAAAGGCCATTGAATTTGAAAATAATATCAAAACATTTTCAACCTTGTTTAAATAATCAAATCTTGTCATTTTAGTGGAGATTTAGTTTCCAAGTAGCTGAAAAGCAGTGGAATTGAGTTGCATATTTTTTACGGAAAAGTTCAGCTGTTCAGATTTGATGGAGTAGGCTGTGCGTCCGTACGACCGTGACGTTTGTTTTCTTTGTCGCGTTTGAATATTTGTAAAAATTCAAAATTTCTAATTTATGTGTGATAGCTTGCCTCGTAATTGGAGCACATTATCCGAGGTTCGAAATTCCAGTCTGAAGATGACCTGTGTTATATTTATGCTTGGGTGCTGATCCGGTCAACAACTACCATAGATGGACCTGGATTCGGTTGCCCGGTTCTGGGTCGCCACCAAAGCCGAGATTTAAGATGTTCCTGGAGCCACTGTCAAGCCACCAAACCCCCAACGTCCCATCGTTCAGTTTGGTACGGTATGTCCACGCATCCTTCCACCCCTGAAGATTCACGAAATGCATCGCTGTTTAGATATATCATGGAAGCACCATATTTGACGCGTTCCTTACAGAGTTGCGACCTATCACAATCACGATCGCCAAACAGCTGATGGTAGTACCGCTTTGTACATTCCTATCAATGTGCTCGTCGAAGCTCTCTCCATGACCATCCATCAAGTTGACGAAAGAAGTAAAAAGCAACTGGTGAATGTCGTCTTATGTTGTGATCCATCACCGATCTGGTCATTCCTGACAATCACGACACTCATCTGTGCTCGTTTTGAAGCAGTTGCTGCTTTGCTTGCTTATGTGAGTGTGTTGGTGAGTGAGCCCAACAGCTTCCGTTTAATGTTGCCTGCTTTGTTTGTAACTCACACACTCGCGCCTGCCGAGACGAACTTGGAATGCGTAGGCATTGTTTTCATTTTCTTCTGTCGATTCGCTTTTTCTCATGATCGTACTGCAGAAGTCTTCACTGTTTTCGTTCTGCTTTTCATCATCAGCAGCGAGTGTAGCGTTTTGCTTGTGAGCAGCGACCATTACTGGTGATTGTTGTTTGCCATGGCTCTAACTCTCACTGCGTGACAAAACTATCTGTCAGCGATAGTCGGTTGGTGCGAAGACGAGTGTAACGTGAGTGTTATGATATTTTGCATCACTGAGTTCCTTATGATGACGCACTCGCCTATTTTGACAAGATATTTTTTTAAAAGCCTTGTCACACCATCATCGCCCTAGAGCACTGAAACTAATATTTGCAGAAGTAATATTTCAAAAATAATTATTTAAAATAGTCGAACGTTATGGAGTGCTTCGATTTAGCAACTGCTTCGAATATGGTGCCTCCACGGTTTATTTGAACTCCATTCCTTTCACAGAAGCATCTTTGCAGTAAATGCAACGCAGTAGGCCTGGCCGTTTTGATGTTTGTGTAATATCTCAGATATGCTGCAAACATCAATGTTGACAAGAAAAATGATTAGGTCTTATCTAACCTAATGATTTTCCATTATGCTTTCTCGTACTGGCTGCGATTGTATTAGATTACATTAGAAAAGTTCAGCTGTTCAGATTTCGGTAAAAATTACCGAAGTCGGCGATAATTTCTAAGTGTGTAGGTTTAAATTTTAGCGCTGAACCGTCAATTGCATAGGAAACTAGCTTCAGGATCTGTAAATAGTTAGATTTAGATAGACTTTTTTAGATTAGTTTTTTTTTTATTTGGGAAATTTTTAGCCGTAGGCTAGTTCATCTCCGACCTAATTAGTGACTAACAAATTGTGATAATATCACACTACATATAATTAATACCGTATTGATGAACAATTAATTTAGCACTGTCGATACAGACCTCAGTTACTCTGCAGTCCTTCTCTTTCTTCCATTTTGTGGATATTCCGACAGTCCGTGACGTTCCTCGGCATCGATGTCACTACGTTGACAGCTAATGCTGCGCTGCAGTGTGAAGCGTTGCTTCGATGAGGGGTTCCGTCGTGACAATGGATATAAGTCGATTTGTTCAACAAGATTTCTTGTGGCAAATATGATGATACTACCAACCGGTGGAAACTAACGATTTTAAATTGGCTCACACTGGACCAGCCTATCGCTCCCTAGTACATCGATGAACGTACCCCTCTCTAGTAGAAATTCTAGTACTACACATCACACAAATGATTATCTTCAACGAAGAAAATGAAGTTCAGCTGAATCTCTAATGAATAAAGATAAAAAAATTCCCCGGAAATCGTTCCTGGGAATGGAAACCCCAAGCACCACCATTAGGTAGGGTAAAGTTTCCTCATCATTATAGTGGTGTTAGCTTCAAAATTCATATGTGTTTTAGGTAGATTTCCTCACTAGGGATGCAACTTTGCGTGTCATGTTCCCGTTCTTTTTGAACATTGATTGTGTCATGTACGCTTTAACGAGATTTCACTTTAAATTGAGTAACGCAATTCTGGATCAACAATAGAAAAGGGCCCATCAGCATTTGTAAACAAACCGTTCCAAATCACATTCCTCACAAAGCGAAGGTCACCCACGCAAACCAACACCATCATCGGATAGGGGAAACTTCCATCTACACGATGATGGTGTTGGTTTGTGTGGGCGGCCTTCGATTTGTGAGGAATGGGCTTTGGAACGGTTTGTTTACAAATGCTGATGAGCCCTTTTCTATTGTTGATCCAGAAGTGTATGACAGTACAATGCAATCAGGTACAGGTAGCCCAGTTCATTGAGTCACTCTATTCTTGACAAACCTGGAAACTGGTTCTTTTTCAATACTTCTCGCGGTAACTAGGAAATCCATTAGAAATCTCATATGCCTTCCCTTTGGAAAGTAAGTATTTAGGCTTAGACAGAAAAAATTGCTATTGGCTGATCCGTCCCAAATTGGCATCAAAACCACTTCACCATTGTACCAATGTCCACTAGATTGATGCAAAATTTGAAATTTTCACTCCACAGTGCTCAAACGGCTTCAAATAAGGTCCTGATAAGCCTCCCAAAATTTAAACTCATTTGGTAAGAAACTGACTTGGCACAAATCATTTGAAGTTTATATGGAAATTACTATGGGAAAACCAAAATTTTTGTTCATTGTCTTCCACCCATTTTCCATATTGCTTTTTCGAAAAGTTCTATAACTATTCTTACGGGAATTTTTCTAAGCTATAACTTTGCGCAATATCGTTTTTCAGCCAAATGTCAAATTAAATTGTTATTAATTGTTTAAGAGATTGATAATCTTATGGCATGATCAAGCAGCTGTTCTGTTAGCAACACTGTATTCTGTAGTGTGACATAGTAGCCATGCTATTTGTGCTCTATTCTTCTCACCAGAAACACCAATGTTGCCTGCTGAACAATTGAATGAGCATAATCATAAGACATCAGTGACTTGAATCATTATTAACTTTTGTTCCGTGCATTTGATGGAAAAGTGGTTTTGAACAAAGATGTAGCTGAGAAAATTTTCTACAATCATTATGATGATTTTTAAAAGAACAGTAGTGTGGTGAATTTTTAGATAGATATGAACAAAAACAGTAGTTTTCCCATAGTAATTCCCATATAAACTTGAAATGGTTTGTGCCAAATCAGTTTCTTACTAAAGTAGTTCAAATTTTGGGAGGCTAAGCAGGACCCAATTTGGAGCTGTTTGAGCACTGTGGAGCGAAAATTTCAAATTTTGCATCAATCTAATGTCCACTCTGACAAAGTTTTAAGCCCAACTCACCTGAATGTTGAGATCCCTCGACGCCCAGTGCAGATTGTCGTGCGTGGGATGCAGCACCGTGGATTCGGTCCCCACCTGCAACGGGAAAAAGAAAAACGGAAATCAATTTAACCAGCCATACGGACGGATTATACCTTCTAACATCCCACTCACTGTTTCACACATCCACACGCTGACAGGATTGATTACCTAAATCATCAGGCTCAGAGCAGCAGAAGCAGTGTGAGGGAGGTATGGGATGTGCTTTATCGTGTTTGCTGTTTTTGATGATGGATGCTGTCACCACGTGCCAAGTTTCATGCTGACCGATTTTACGATCCTTGTCGATTATTATTGCGAGTACAATATAAAAACTACTCACACACACATACTCGCACGAGGCAGACCATTCCATGATGGGTAGTAAAAAATTAATCAATTTGACAGATCTGATGTGACGTTTGCGAGTACGTTACGTCTACTCGCAGTACTGAACCCAGCCAGACACGCGTGTGCTCGACTTCTATTGGTTCCGGAAGATTAGGTAGATATATTTTGTTACATGGAAGGGTAGTAAACTTGCTCGCAGTATCGATGATGATGGCAACGAGATGATCTTGTCAATTGAAGAGAGGTACGCGCTTGGTGGTAGTAAATATTTATCGATAAGACAGTTTATTGTTCATAAAAGATGTTGGGAAATGGCAAGTTCCGGCGGCGCCTTTGTCGGAAAGCATTGCGCATTGAAATGAGATCGTCAAAGTAGCTTACCCCCCATACAGGAAAAGTTCCAAATCCAATAGGCTTCAAGTTTGTTTTTCTTCATTTTCCACCCAGCCTCGGAAGCTGGGTTAACGTTAACTGAGTGTAGTATAAAAATTTACGACATTATGAGTTACTTTTCCCTCGACTGCCATTTCACTGGGCACAATGGGTAAGTGGCGTGTGGCTGCAACATAGGAAGAGGTGTATTGTTTTATGGTCGTTGGCAATGAAAAATGGGCCTCGGCTAGTGGCTATTAGAGGAAGGCTTTGGAGGAAGTTCGGTGCCGGGTAGAGTGTATTGTTTTTTTTTCTGCGGCGCTGGCGGTCGCTCGTCTGGCCATTAGGTACATGGTAGCAGATGGTGGCCCCATTTTGGTTACGGTCTGGAAAAGATTACCACGCCTCGTTTGTGCGGACGAAGGATCGGAAGTGTTTCGTTTCTGGCAGGTCGAGTAAAGGGAAGTGACGGTTGTTTCCGGTGTGATAAGTAGCTATTTAATGGGGTGTAATCGATGTGTTGAGTCTTGAGCGTTTGCTGTAGCTTAGGGGACTGGTTTTGATTGCCTTAAATGGTGTAAAATATCGGAATTGATAGAAATTGTGTTGAAATGATTGAAAACAGTGAAAAATGACTGTTCAATGAAGTTGAAGATGGGAAGCATTTTTCTAATTCTAATCTATCATAAAAGACAAATCCCGATTAATTTTTCAAAAGGACGTGCCTGATTTTGTAAACACAGATTCAAACGTCAATTTGTCGAAACTCTTAGCACTCCTCCAAATAGACGTTCATTTGAAAAAGTAATCGAGAAATGATCTCATAAAGCAGAATTCCGTGGCCAAAAGCGTGCAAGGCTCTTGTACGACCATGTTTTGACGAAACACAAGGGCAGCACTTTGATCAATGACGAAACATAGTAGTAGTAAAATTTTCGTTTATTTTCTGGGTTTTATGTTTCAACATTTGATTTAACATTTCAATTGGTTAGCTTTTGGCTCTTCATCTTTGTTCTAGTTAATTGGTTATTCTAATGTGATGATTGCGTTTAGCGCTAATTTACAGGATACCCTTTGTGGGATTGTTTTGGTTTGAATTTAAAAATTTTAAAACCTACCTACTTGAGCACCTAACTACTTAAACTAGGTTGCCAAATCACGAATGATCTGGTGGTTTGATCGCAGACAGGCGACTCTGAACCTTTCCAGCGTGGAAGTCTTTCGCTCCTCGAGTGTTTGAAGACCGGCCAGGTGGTGAATCTCAGAATTACGAATTCGCGGTGGACTGTTAAGGATCATTCTGAGGATCTTGTTTTGGATCCTCTGAAGCTTTAAGTGGTGGCACTTAGCACAACTCTCCCAGATTGGCATACCATACTCAATAACCGGCAGAATGATTTGCTTGTGGACAGCAAGCTTGTTTTTGAGGGACAGGGTGGACTTCCTGTTTATCAGAGGGTAGAGCGACCTGATCAAGATGTTACACTTGGTGGATGTCTTGTCCACATGGGATCGGAATAGCAATTTGCTATCGAGGGTGAGACCAAGGTAGACTACTTCACTCGACCATTCAATGGGAGTGCTATCAAGATGGACCTTGTTGTTAGCAGGTGGAACAAGCCGAGGTGAATACGAATGTGGAAACAGAATGGTTTGTGTTTTAGCTGCATTGATACAAATCTTCCAGCTCTTAAAATAGTCGGACAAAACATCCAGTCCTGATTGTAGTTTACTCGCCAGAGCACGGATCACTCGACCCTTATAGATGATGGAGGTGTCATCTGCGAACATTGACAGGATACCACCACCCGGCAGGGGAGGAACGTCTGACGTGAAAATGTTGAATAGGATAGGCCCAAGCAGGCTACCTTGAGGGACCCCTGCATCAACGTTGAACGTATCAGAGGAGACATTGTCCAAGTAGACCTGGAATGATCTGCCCGACAAGTAGTTTTTGATGATCTTCACGAGGTAGTTCGGAAAGTTGTATCGATGCAGCTTGTACACTAGACCATCATGCCAGACATTGTCGAACGCCTTCTCGACGTCCAACAATGCCATGGCAGATGTATTGGAAACGGACTTGTTCCGCTTGATGATGTTAGTAACCCGTGCGAGTTGGTGGATGGTAGAGTGGCCTTTCCTAAACCCGAATTGCTCTTTGAGAAAGATGTTATTATCATTTGAAAACACCAGCAGACGGCTGAGTATCAATTTTTCGAATAGCTTCGAGATGGAGGACAAGAGGCTGATGGGGCGATAGCTTTTGGCACTGGTAGGGTCTTTGCCAGGTTTGTGAATTGGAATAACTTTGGCTAACTTCCAGCATGCAGGGAAGTAGCCAAGCATTAAACACTTGTTGAAGACCACTGCAAGGTGCTTGAAGAAGTCAACACTCAAGTTTTTCAGCTCGAGGTTGACCACTCCATCGACACCAGCGGCCTTCATGTTCTTTGTTGATTTAATCGCTGCTATCACCTCATCAGCCGATATTCTACTTTCGTCAGGGACAACTACGGGGGTGGCAGCGACACTAGCCATTGCCTGTGATACTGCAGGCTCGTGGGGACTCACCATGGCCTGGCCAAGGTTATGTGAATTTACAAAGTGTTGTCCAAGAGCATTGGTCTTTTCAAATGGGGTTATTAGTAAAGATGGGTCCGAATTTTGGTTAGGAGAGGAAAGGGGAGGAATGGGCCTCGGCTTATTTTTCAAAATCTTTGCCATTTTCCAGAATGGCTTAGCACAATCTGGGAGAGAGCGAATCTTGTTTGCAAAATCGATATTTCTGAGATCCACCATCCTGGCTTGGATGATTTTGTTCAAACGGTTGCAATTGGTCTTCAGGTTAGGCAGCCCAGTACGCTGGTACTGCCTACGAATCGTGTTGCGGAGTCTAATGAGGTCTTTAGTAGGCCTGTCAAGGTTCAGAATATTACTCACCTGTCTGGATACTGGCCCATGTAGCTCCCTGGCCCGGGAAATTGCTTGATCGATGGAGCGCAGACACCGGTCAACATTTTCGGACGATTCCGGTTGGACATCGTAGTCTACAGCGGTGTCGACGCAATGTTGGAACTGACCCCAGTCAACACGATGATAGTTGCGCCGGAAAGCTTCAAATCGATTTACGGAGGATCCCACCTCAGTCACCACCGGGTAGTGGTCCGAGCTGAGTTCCTGATAGGTGATAGGTTGAGCGATGTTGTTGCCCATGTTGCTGATGAAGATATCGATGGTAGCGTGAACACCGGACCGACTCAACCGGGTGGGAGTTTCCAGACTCAAGATGTTGTACTGCGCTTCCTGCAGGTCGTTGTTCAGGATGGTGCCGTTTTGATTGCGCGGATTGTTGCCCCAAGCTTGATGTTTGGCGTTCAGGTCGCCAGCGATGATAAAGTTTTCCCGTCGTCGTGTTAGCTTGATAATATCTCGTCGCAGATCTGCTGCCGATCCGTCCCTGATGTTGACTTGTTTGGGGCAGTAAGCCGCGACGATGGTGATGGGGCCGATAGGAGTAGAAACTTCCACCCCTACGGCTTCGATGATCTTCAGCTGAAAGCTGGGCATCAGTCGACAGCAGATGTTTCTCCTTATTGCAATAGCCACTCCTCCTCCTCCAGAGTTGGTTCGATCTAGCCTCACGAGCCGGAAATCGGGAAGGTAGACGTTTGTTTCAGGCTTCAGGTGGGTTTCAGTTATGATGGCAATGTCGATGTTTCGTTCATTGAGAAACTCAACAAACTCGATGTTTTTGCTCTTCAAGGAGCAAGCGTTCCAATTTACGATCTTGATGGCTTCACGGTCCATACTTAGTGACAAGGGACAGGGCAGCATGAAGCTGTTCAGATCGAGTCTTGCAGGTGCGCAAGATGATGATGACCTCGGCCACGAGCGTCACAAGTTCCTCCGAGGTGAAAGGAGAATCGTCGACAGGCTCACCTGAGACAACACCAGCGTATGATAAACCAGGGGCGGTGGAGGGACCTGGCATTGGCTGGGCAGCAGCAGCAGCGAGACGATGCTGGACTGTTCGATTGTTAGGACTTGTTGGTTGTTGAGCGGAAGTGGTTCTAAGTTCGGAACATATCGACGGGGCTGGAGAGCTGGGTACTGGACTTCCGTGCGTGCAGGAGGCGAACGATGATTACAAAGCCGACCGGGCTGATTATTGATCGTAGCCTTCCGACGGATATTGATGAACTCCACTCGCTTGGGACATCCGCGATTGGAGGCTTGGTGGTTACCACCGCAGTTGACACACGTTGGCTCGATGTCATCATCTTGCTCACAGGACGCAGTCGAGTGAGTTCCAGCACACTTGCCGCAGATAGTCTTCATATGGCAATTTTTGGTGCCATGGCCGTAGGAGAGGCAGTTCATACACTGCGTAACATCACGATGTTGGGATTTGTAATGCTCCCAACTGATGATGACCTGAAACAGGTCCCGGATTTTGGATCTCAGAGCCGCTAGACTGGTGGATCCCTTCGTGAAGTGCACCAGGAACAACTGGTCACGGAAGCTGGTGTTGTGGTTGGAACGCCGGTTTATTGGGAACACCGCCTCAGGTTTGAGCCCAAGCCGCTCCAGCTCGGATTTAACCACAGCCGCCTCGAACGACGGTAATCCACGCAATACCAGCTTCAGTGGTTTGCTCGATGGCAGATCGTGCGTGAAGAAGTCAACGTTGTTTTCCTTTAGAAAACATCCTGTTTGATTGTACTCCTCCAGGCTGGAGCACATGATTTTGGTGCCGATGCTGCAAAGCTTGAAGCGAGGCAGCAGCTTGTGTTTTGCCAGTTCGGCACGCAGCTTGGCAACATCCTTCTCCGGCGTGAAAAGCTGGGAAATCCGCTCTCTTGCAGCGATGGGAACGACGTCACCATCGCCATTTTCTTCGGGGAGCACCGCAAACTGGTTGGCTTGCAGTACCCGTTTTCCGGCATCATCCTGCGACGCGCTGTGCTGGATTACCACCTTCTTTGAAGGGCCCGCTGCTGAATCATTGGTACGTTTACGCACCATTTGTTTCGTGTTGGCAAGTTGCAGTAAACTTGCCAGAACGCGCGAAGGTGGCGACGCTTCCACGGCGCAACGCGACAGCACAAACCGAATCGAAGCGAGAACTCGAGCGAAAAAGAAAACGAACTGAACAGCTCAACAGTCGAGCAAAGAGTGATGAGAGCTGACGAAACATACGTCAAACTCGATTTTAAGTAGCTTCCCGGTCAAAAGTTTTACATCGCGACTGGACGTGGGGATGTGCGAGGAAGATTCAAGTTCGTGTTTGCCGACAAGTTCGCGAAGAAGGCCATGATTTGGCAAGCGATTTGCAGTTGTGGCCTGAAAACGGAGCCATTCGTCACATTCTCGACGTGTATTGCCGTTCATCCGCAACCATAGGTGAAAAGTCATCTTTTGGCCCAATTTGGCCAGCTGCCACTACTCCAAGGTGGTTCTGGAGTGGTATACTGCCAACAAGATCGATTTTGTTCCCAAGCTAATGAATCCTAAAATTGGCCGGAATTTCGACCAATCGAAAAATACTGGGCAATTTCAAAGCAGCGACTTCGACGAAGTGGCGGGGCTGTCAAGAACATCCAGCAAATGCGGGCAAAATGGAAGAAATGCGCTGATTCCGTGTCCGTATCCACTGTGCGGGCGCTGATGGGCTCCATCAAGAGGAAGGTTCGAGATTTCGTTCGAACTGGAGAAATGTAACCATCTAATGCTGTAGCTTTGAAGTTGTAATAAAAGTACTGTAAAGCAGCCATTAATGGACTTTTTAAACTTATTGAATCACGAATTACAGGTCTTTTTGTGCGTACCAATTTACTTTTATGTCAGCCTTTATGTGGTGGCAAGCACGCAGGATTGCGTACAGGAATATATTGTGTAGACCATATTATCTCTGCATCATCCTGAAGAAGATCAACGTATTTCAAGTAACCCTGATTGATTATAAAAACGCTATCGACTGACTCAATCACGAGAATCTATGTAGTTTTGGAGCTTCAACAAGAAAATTAAGCATTTTGATAAAATATTTTTTGCTCTTTAGACCATACAGGAGCTTAGACCATGAGGTTCTACAGTTACAATTATGGTTTGTAATATGTATTTGAAGGACCCGAATTATTGTGTCATTTCAACTTTATATCCAACAATATTGTTTGAACCCGCAGAGCTTCATGGACCCCCTTATGTCCATGAAGCTCTGCGGGTTCAAACAATATTGTCGTTGCATCGTAAAATGTTTCGTTGAGTCTGTAGAATCTCAAGATCTGAGCTCTAAGCTGGTTTAGAACTAAGATATTTTCACACATCTATATCTTTCATAATGTGATCAGGTCCCAAGTAGCTCCATAGATTCAAATAATAAGTCAGGACATCGCACTAAACATTGGTTGAGCCTGTACAGCTTCAAGATCAGAACATCAGGACTTGAGTTATTTTGTCATCGCAACTATATATCCTACATGATATAAAGGGGCTCAACGAGGCTCTCCGGATGCCAAAGTTCAGCTAGGACATCTTACATCTCGTTGATTCTGTAGAACATCAAGATCTGAACTCCAGTATGATTTGGGGAACCTTAAATTTTTTTAACATACATTAAAATTGGGCCTGAAGCGGTTAAGTAAGTCCAGTGGACTTCTAGAACAAGTCCAGAAATCTTTTAGGGCAGATCCTGAGGACTTCTAGAGCAAAGCCAGATAATTGTTAAAGTAAGTACTATTAGAACAAGTCCTGCCAACTTCTAGAACCTGACTCCCAGAGGAGTTCTCCAGCAAGTAAATTTGATTTCTGATGCTTTACAGTGGTAATTCAGAGGGCTTCTGGAGCAAGTCCAGAAAACATCAAGAGCAAGTCTAATGGTCTTTTAGAGTAAGTCTAGAATATTTTCTGCACAAACCCAGTGGACTTCTGGAGCAAGTTCAAAGGATTTCTAGAATCAGTTCAGAAGACTTCTAAAGCATGTCCATCTTACAAAGCTCTCTGGAGCCGTACATTTAGTCGGGACATCTAGAAAAACTTCATTGAGGATGTAGAGATTCAAGATCAATTCTTCAGGATGAGTATTTTCTATTATTGATTTCATATGGTGTGTTTGGGCTCTACATGGATTTTTAAATACATATCTGTGGATAACATCTCCTTTGAGTCTCTGTTGATCATTTTAAGATATAGGTCTAAACTTCAGAATAATTTGTTTGTCCTAGATAAGAAAAGTATTTTTTGGGCATTTTTCTTCATTTTTGTACTATTATAGCTGAATGTTCACAAAAAGCATGAAAAGTTCCTTAAAAATAGCCTTCGAAAAATTCGGGACTGAAACGGATAAGTAAGCCCAGTGGACTTCTAGAACAATTACAGGCAACTTTTAGGGCAGATCCTGAGGACTTCTAGAGCAAACCCAGATAATTTCTAAAGTAAGTACTATTAGAACAAGTCCTGCCAACTTCTAGAACCTGACTCCCAGAGGAGTTCTCCAGCAAGTCTAGTAGATTTCGGAAGCTTTCCAGTGGAAATTCAGAGAGTTCTGAAACAAGTCCAGAAAACTTCTAGAGCAAGTTTAAAAGATTTTTAGAGTAAGTCCAGAAGATTTTCTGCACAAACCTAGTGGACTTCTGGAGCATGTTCAAAGGATTTCTAGAATCAGTTCAGAAGACTTGTAAAGCAAGTCCAGAAGGCTTCTAGAACATGTCCGGAAGATTTTAAAATGAGGAATGTAGGAATAAGTACAATAAACTTATAGAAAATGACTCTTAAAGGAGACCTTAAGCACGTTCAGATTTCTTTGAAGCTTTCCAGTGGAAACTCAGAGGACTTCTGGAGCATGCCCAGAAAACTTTCTTTGAACTTCTAGTAGAAACCTTCTGGGCTTGCTCTAGAAGCTGGAGAAATCCTCTGGTATTCATATTCTAGTAGTCCCTTGTAGTCCGAAAGTAGAGCATGTTTAACGGGATTTTTAAAGTAAGTCCATAGGACTACTTGAGCACGTTTTGTAAGGGCTTCTAGAGCAATCCAGTGGACTTTTAGAGCAAGCCCAGAAAACTTCAATTACGGTACGGTGATACGGTCAAAATTTGGTCAAGGGAAAACGCGTGTAAATCGGTGAAATCGGTTTATTTAAAAAATCAAATTAAATTTCTTTTTCAAGTTCAATTAGTATAAAATTCAGGAAAAATATTCAGTTAGGCTTCCGCTTTTCCAAATCCGAATTGCCGGGCCTTACGCTTGACCCCTGCCATCAGATTTTGTACAGCCACCTTGTCCACCTTCTTCGCCGCAGAAAGCCAGTTTGCCTTGAACTGCTGCTCGCCCTTAGCAGTTTTTTTGGTCTTCTTAAGGTTCCGCTTGACAATAGCCCAGTATTTCTCAGTTGGGCGGAGCTCTGGCGTGTTGGGAGGGTTCTTGTCCTTGGGAACCACCTGCACGTTGTTGGCGGCGTACCACTCCATGGCCTTTTTACCGTAATGGCAAGATGCCAAATCCGGCCAAAACAGTACGGAACAACCGTGTTTCTTCAGGAAAGGCAGCAGACGTTTATTCAAACACTCTTTCACGTAAATTTCTTGGTTGACAGTCCCGGAAGCTATGAAAATGCTACTTTTCAAGCCACAGGTACAGATGGCTTGCCAAACCAAATATTTCTTTGCGAACTTTGACAGTTTCATGTGCTTGAAAACATCTGCTACCTTTCCCCTTCCTTTTGCCGTATAAAACTCCTGTCCCGGAAGCTGCTTGTAGTCGGCTTTGACGTAGGTTTCGTCGTCCATTACCACGCAGTCAAACTTCGCACGGGAAGAAATCCAAAATGAGAAAAATGACTCATGATTTCATGAACATGATGTGTTTTCATGTTATGAATATACACCATGAATAATATTCATGATTTCATGAGCTTTTTCTTCGTAACACAACCTATGCGTTACGACTTTTTTCGGTTGACGAGGGGTCGTAACTAGATTCATGAAATCATGAATCATCCGAATCAAAACCATGAACTATATTCATGGATTTGAAAACTTGATTCATGATTATGGTACGAACCATTTATGATTCCAGGCATTTTGTAAATAGATTCACGAAATCATGAATCATCTTAGTTGAAACCATGAGCTATATTCATGGCTTTGAAAGCTTGATTCATGATAATGATACGGATAATTTATGATTCCAGGCATTTTATAAATCGATTCCCGAAATCATGATTCATCCGAGTCGAAACCATGAATTATTTTCATGAATTTAAAAACTTGATTCATGATTATGGTACAACCCCATTATGATTCAAATATCCCAAGCTACGAATCAAATTATTTGCTTCTTTTAAGATGATGATATTCAATTGGTAGTGGTAGTGATGGTCGTAGCGATTAAAACAGGGTTTTGTGGGTCATTTCGTGTTTTCTTGGTTTATTTCATAAGAGATAATTCAATTTAATCAAAAACAATAACAAGCATCGTCAATTGTCGATTGACTGCAACAAGTCACGCGTACTTTTCGGCAGCTCAACGATCGATGCGGGTATTTTGAACAGGTAAGTTTGAATAAACAGCCACAACGGTTTGCAGTCTGGAGTGTACTGCAGATTCAGAACATACGTGATGTGCATACAAACGCACACAGCATGCAGAATATTCTCAGCAATATACTCCACTCCTCCAAAAATCACGAAAACTCCTGTATCCGCCCTTGTTGCGCCTACTGCAACAATTTGTGGTTGCAAATTCACGTTGCCAAATTTAGTTCGGAGGAAGTCCAATCGCTGCTCTATTATATTCCGTAAAGTTCTTGAACTGTAATGGAACAAACTCTTTCACTTTTTATGATTTGAAAAATTAAGTTAGCAGAAATACCCTTTTTGCATTTGGTGGTGAAAACTCTTCAATAAGCTCCACGGGCTTCTGTGTTTCCGTTTGTTCCGCATCACTTGACTCATCAAATAAGGTTTTCTTAAAGCAAAATAATTTATAGGATAATATGGTATGTTTCGTATAATGCATAATGTCAATAGATCAATATTTTATAAACGAGTAAATTTATCACGAAACTTGTATATTGCCACATGAGTTCGAGAATACAATCTGCACTTTCCCAATACAGTTATCATTCGCTGGTTGGGGGTCTTCTTGTCGAGCCGCTTTTTAGTTGGGAGTTCACTAATTGTTTGACGTTCCAACTGAAAAGTAGTTATCCCGTCAGAAATTGTGTCAAACTAGTCATGACATTTCTCTGCTCTATAAACTCTGCTCTATCAGATGGTGCGGTTGGTTTGCGTGGCTGTATTGACATTCGTGAGAAATTACCGTTAGAAGGCATTGTTTACGAATCGAGATAGGCCCTTTTGACATTTTATCCCTCATTTCTGCATACTGGCCGCGTGAGAGCAAATTTTACTCGACCTATGAGTAACTTTTTACGTTCGTGTTCAATCCATTCCGAAAGCGACGATATGGTCACCCTATGACCACAGACAAACAGACATAACACTCGTAAGTTGTTCATCGAACAATTTAAAAGTATCGCAGTTGGTAGTACCGCCACCTGTGGCGCGCATAGTCAATTCCCTTGCGTATGACGTTTACACACTACCGCCATCTGTTCAACGTAGTGCCCACCACTGTGTACTCAATAGATGGCGGTAATGTTTTAGTGACGATGTTTTACAGTGAGAAATAATCAATGTGTTATGTCTGTTTGTCTGTGCTATCACTATGACTTTTTGTTTTGTTTGGATTCTCCCATACGTCATCATGTTACTTGATTTTTGTTACGTTATGTCACCGTTTCAACGTACTTGTTCGGGTTTAATTCGAAGCGTTTTTGTGTGCCATGTCCGAAGGCACAGCCGGAATCGATATAGTGCTCGTCATCACCGGGAAATCAGTATAAATTTCGGTTTTTCGGGTACTCAGATCCTCAGCGGCAGTAGCAGCTTATAGTTAGACTTCGTCAGCGTCACCAGTAGAAGCGCTCTCTACATGAACGGTTTCCTGCCCACCTGTCGACGACACTGATTGAAAATGGAGGAACAGGAGGAACCGACCCCGGTCAGCACTCAGTACCAGCAGCCTCAACAGTTTTCCTACGACCATGGCTGGTCCATCACGCCCGGATTCAGTGATTGCAACATGCAGAACACAAGTCGCTCACATATCATTGCATCCTGGCGGAAGCTACAGCAAAGTTGAAGACATCCAGCAAAACAACTGTGCTATCTGGCGTCACCTAGGATGAAGTTCGTCTAGACAGGTACATATTTACTCGATTAGTAGCGGTTCATGCTTGCCTTCACGACCCAGTTCCTGCACCTTGCTGAATATCGAATCCTGTGTGGAAACGTCATGCTGTGTTGGGTTTGGTTCTATGACCCCAAAGGGACGGCCATCTAGTCGGCTTGCATTGCCCTTATCCTGGTCCGCTGGTCATCTTTGTAGCGTACTAATAGGGCCCACGCACAGTCAGACTTGGTTGTACAACTTGGTCGAGTCGGACGAAAAGTCTGACCGTGTGTGGGGAAGTTGTACGACATGTAGTACAACTTTCCCACACACGGTCAGACTTTTCGTCCGACTCGACCAAGTTGTACAACCAAGTCTGACTGTGTGTGGTTTCGGTAAAAGTGCTAATGACCCAGAGGCAACTGCTTCCGCTATATTATAGGGTAAGTTCATGCAAAATAGATCGAGGGGTAAGATAGGTCAGTTACCTGATTAAGGGGCGATCCATTAAGTTCCTCACACTCCAAGGAGAAGGAGTGACGAAACTAACTTTCCCTTATTTTGCGTAACCTGCTTAATAGATGCTGGCTTATTAATTTTGTGGGTTGTCAACATTGTTAGGCTCATTGTAAGTTTGAAAAGACAAACCATCATTTGGCATTGAATCTGTTGATTTTGTCAATAATCCAATCAATGAACAAACGTACAAGTTGACTTGTCTTACGCCACTTAATCCTACTCTCGTACATACAGTTAACGCTCCCTAACTCAATATTGAAGGGACCATCGACTTAGTGAGAATATCGAGTAACGGAGAGATCGTATAAGGAAGAGTTGACTGTACCTTTTTAATCTAGAATTCAATTATAATTCAATCAATAGTTTTCATAAGGGCGTAATTGCTTTTGTAAACAATGGCTTTAGTCGTCGATTTCTCGCTAATAAAAGCTCACTCATGTAAATGAATGACGCTATCAGGTAGATGAATGTTTCCTCTATCTGCTGGCATCGTTCATTTACATGTATGAGCTTTGATTCGCGAGAAATCGACGACTAAAGCCATTGTTTACAAAAGCAATTACGCCCTTATGAAAACTTTTGATTGAATTAATCTTTTATTATAAACTGTAGTCACAAGGAGCAAGAATGCATAATTTTCAAAAACCGTTCGATTTTGGCACGGTGCCAAAATCGATTCCGCATCAAAATCGAACGGTTTTGTGATTTTGCTGCCAAAATCGAACCGTGCCAAAAACGAACGGGTACTGTAAATACTACTATGCGGGAAGCTACTAATTTGGAATGATAGATTACATATTTAAAAAAAAAAAATACAAAAATTTCTTACCAAATTTTTTAGCAGTTTGCGAAACATGACTCTATCCCGTGCTACTTTGCAGAAGAGTTTTATACCTCCTTCCTGAAGCTCGCTGAACTCTCTGCCATTTTGAATGCCATGGTCATTTATCACAATACTGGCGTAATTGTCCAGGACAGCCCGATACAGAATATTATTTTGTATTAATATTGTATTAATATTGGCTGCACTATTATTTAATCAAATTAAAATCGTTTTCCAATTCGTTTATTTGTTTAAGCTCAATTGATTAAACAAACTTTACGGAGCCGAGAGACTTTGAATAATTTTGTAAATGGTATTAATTATTAGGATGGTCTTGATGAGTTCTTGTGTTTCTTCCTGGATGGTGATCTGCATGTTTTGTCTGATATATACAGTTCAAATCAATATGTAACACAATGGCTGTCAACTTGATAACTCGGTCAGCTTATTAGCTGTTAACGAATGATAGCGGAAGTGTGCCCAGCCCTGCAGTTGAGCTACTCAAACAGTATATTTAGATTATTTCTGATAGGACTTTGACACTCACATTTTGATTTTCATTGTTTTAGACGTATTCGTACGTGATACATCCACCTACGAGCATTTTACGGCTTTCAACAAGCTTGGAATTTGTGTAAAAATAATAAATCGCTCTTCAGCAAAGTTTCAAGCTATCAAAATTGCTTCACCAACACTATATATTCCCCCCTTATTTTCGGTTCCATTCTCATCACTATAACCGTAGGGTTGCTGTAAACTACAGAACGAAAAACAGGTACCACACCAACAGCAAAAGATGCTTACCGTACGCTCCAAATCGCTTTGCGGAACATTTGCGTACGATGATAAATGACTGCTGCTACTGCTCCTCTATTTTCCAACGTTTCTAGTCGAACATGTATATATTTCATACCCGTACATACTATGTATTCGAAAAACAGAAACCGAAAAAAAATTTCACATACACAATAAATTTCCCACTTTTGCGAAAAGTACAATTTTGCTAACGCTTGCGAAACGACGGAAAAAGAAATCCATATTCTTCAAGTAAGTTTTTCTTCCCGCTGCGCTGGCATGGACTTCGGAACAATGTGTGTGTGTGTGTGTGGATGGTAGCCCGGCTGGAAAGTGTGTGCCCATTTGCAACCCGGGGAACGGATTGTTGATGGTAAAGTTTGCCGTTCGCTTGAATAGGCAATTTTCGTCAACAAACTCAATACAAAATTGGCTAGAGTGTGCAGCATCATCATCCCATTCCAGTCGGCGGAACTCCTTCATTGTTAAGTTTGATAAATGTCACATTGTGTAACTCATTCAATAATCACTTGTTCGGGTACAAATCGGCCCAGGTCGCGTTTTTGTTGCAGACTCAACCAACAGAAGCGGCGTTGCTGTCTCGGGTGTGGAACTTTGTGCGGTTGGTTAGCTGATGTTGTAGGGTGGATACGTCAATTGCGGCAGAACATTCGACGGTCTTCGAGGGCTAGTACAGATGATGTGTTTCTCGATGAGTGCTGAGGACATCCCCATGAGACCAATGTGAGGGTGGGGATTTTCAAAGTAAGTCCTAAGGTCTTTCAAGATGGCATATCTCTGAAGACTTCCATGGTGAATCATGTGGGCTTTTGAAATAAAACCATGAGGACTTCGAGGTTAATCTGAAGATGAGCTCTGCAGACTTTCAGCAAAAATTCAATGGATTTCGGGGGTAATCCTTGAAAACTTCTCAAATATATTCCGGGACTTCCAAGTTGTTCAAAACATGTCTCTAAACAGCTGCCACAATTGACGCGCCCACCCTGCGTAGGCTTCCGGGATTGTAGGATTCGCTTAACAATGAAGACATTTTTCGTTCATATACATGCGAAATGACAGATGAAGGTTCAAGGCTCAACGTCGCTCCATCAGCCATATTTATGCGTATTACTCCAAACCAGCAAAAACCCGATGGATGGACGGATAAATGAATGGTTGAAAGACGAACGGAACGGGAAAATCGTTGTTCCGCATTCCAAGTTGGCGGTCGCTCCCGGAAGCCGCAAAATCTCACTGCCTGCCACCGACCGAGCGACCTGGCGACGTCGGGGGGAGAAGATTCACTCGCTTAATAATACTAATGGCGTTTGGAATTTGATAAATATCTTTATGAAATGTTTCTCCGTTTCTTGTGTGGGATCTTTCGGGTTCGGTTTTACCCCCTGTAAGTTCGGTAGCTGCATGATGTTTACAAGAACATGCTTCTCGAACGAATGCGGCCCACTGCCAAGTTTGCGGACATGTGATCAAAAGATTATGGATGTTTTTGAGTAATGGATTTTCTTTTTCACAGTGAAGCAAATTTTACTAGCAAGATTCGTGTACGTTTCTTGGAATCTCTGGCATCTTCGAGGGAAGGTATAGAGACGTACGTATAAGTGGGGGGTTTGCTTGGTTATTTAGTAAATGAAATGGAATGGTGGCCTGCACTTCGTTGTTGATATTTCATCGCAAATTTTTTTATTATATTTCTTGAATGTGGTTCCCAATCATGTTATGAAACGTTTCGTAAGTCTTTTCATATATTTTTCCATTGCATCTCTCATACCGCTTTTGTATTTGAAGTCGATTGTATTGCATTTTGATCTATATAATCTACAGTTTCATAGAATTTTATAATTTTACCACAGGGGTAAATACTCTCTGGAAGTTTTTTTTTTATGAGGATTCATACTTCGTACTTCTTACTTCGTCCAAATCAGTTCTCCGGGAATCATCAAAAATATTTTCCCAAGAGGAAATATTCATACTTTCCCGAACAACCTTATTTTTAATAGGATTAGTAAGATACAAACGGAAATTATGGGTAGTCTCAAACTGCATAACAAGTTTCTGAGCTTTTTAACCATTTAAGAATAAAATTTTACCACCTTACTTAAGCGCTGCAATGGAAGTTTTTCAATATTTTTGCGAGCTTCCCAAAGTGTTTGGAACTTGGGTAATCGTTTTTTAATTCGTTTTTGCAAATCCCGCCAGATAACTTTCATGGCTGGATCACGTGTTCTTTGATATTGCCTTTTACGGACATTTTTCAGACGGATCAAGAGTTGAAGACATCGTCTATCATCGAATTTTGTTACTGAGGTAGCTCTTGTTTCAACTATAGAAGTGGTCAGAGAATCAAGAGCATTATTAATATCAAATTTATATTCCATAAATGTTCGATATTGCTCCCCGATATTGCTTGCTTTCTTGGGATATCACAACCAAAGTCATCATGGATAACCAATTGGATACAAAGTTGACTTGAATTAGTAAAGATCAAATCAATAGTTGAGGTATTTCGTACTGAAGAAAAGCATGTTGGACTATTTGTTATTGAAAAGTGTAATAATGTGCAGAACAATCAACACACAAGACCTCTACTTACGCGTCCAAGGTCCAACCGAGACCTTCACAGCGTTCTAAAGGGACCTAATAGGCGCCTTTGAGATAGTTTAACCAGCGATGTCGGAGTCGGAGAAACTGTTATATCACACTTCACAGTCTACTGCAATCACTCGAGTCTGACCTACTTGAAGACCTTGAAGAACCCTACGCCTCTCCTACCTAGGTGGATTCTTAGGATGAATGCGTATTCGTTTGATATAAAATATGGGAAAGGATCTTCAAATATCGTTCCGGATTGTCTAAGTCGAGTGGAGATAGTAAACGTTGTAAATGCTGCTCGTCCAGGAACGTCGGATTCGTGGTGCGACAAGCTGATGGAGGAGGTGCAATCGAATACGGACAACTTTCCCGACTTCAGGATTCTCGGAGAACACCTATATAAAACCTGCATCGTGAAGGCAAATGTCATCTCTGGAAGAAGGTCGTCCCTTGGCAACTACGACAAGAGCTAATAAACCGCTACCACTATATCCCCACAGCAGCTCACCTTGGGTGCGGATGGCACTCTTCTTGTGCCATACAAAAAAATATGGACAAATTCTCCGTCGAATGACATATTGCATGACATATTTCCCATTTGAAAACATCACCATTTTCGTTACATGCCTTATTTTCCATTTTGTAATGGCACCCTCAGTATAAAGTAAAGAAAGATGTAGTCCTAAGCCTAAAATATACTTACCTTACCAATCAGGCTAAGGCCTGCTGTTCGAAGAAGTCGTCTCCACTCTACTCGATCCATGGCCACAGTTCGCCAGCCTCGTAGTCTGCGAATGGTCCGCAGTTCACCTTCTACTTGGTCGATCCACCTTGCCCGCTGTGCGCCTCTTCTTCTTGTTTCTGTTGGGTCGCTTTCTAGAACCATTTTCACTGGGTCGTCGTGCGGCATTCTTACGACGTGCCCAGCCCACCGTATTCGACCAATTTTTGCAACGTGGACGATGGATGGTTCTCCCAGCAGCTGGTGCAATTCGTGGTTCATTCGCCTCCTCCACGTTCCGTCATCCATCTGCACTCCACCGTAGATGGTACGCAACACCTTCCGTTCGAAAACACCAAGAGCGCGTTGGTCCTCCACGAGCATAGTCCAGGTCTCGTGGCCGTAGAGGACCACCGGTCTAATCAGCGTCTTGTAGACAGTCAACTTCGTGCGGCGGCGAACTTTATTCGACCGGAGCGTCCTCCGGAGTCCAAAGTAAGTCCCTGCCATAATGCGTCTTTGAATTTCTCTGCTGGTTTAATTTTCGGCGGTCACCAGTGAGCCCAAATACACGAACTCATCGACCACCTCGATTTCGTCACCGTCAATCTGAACTCGGGGTGGGAGGCTAATATTGTCTTCCCTAGAACCTCTTCCTTTCATGTATTTTGTCTTTGATGCGTTGCTGGCGTGTCCAATCCGCCTAGCTTCAGCCTTCAGTCTGATGTACGTTTCCGCCATCCTCTCAAAGTTCCGTGCCATGATGTCAATGTCATCGGCGAAGCCAAGAAGCTGGATGGACTTCCTGAAGATCGTGCCACTCGTGTCTATCTCAGCTCTTCTGATCACACCTTCTAACGCGATGTTGAATAGCAGACACGAAAGTCCATCACCTTGCCGTAACCCCCTTCGAGATTCAAAGGGAAACGAGAGTGTGTCCCCCTACTCGAACAACGCACATCACTCGATCCATCGTCGCCTTGACCAATCGCGTCAGATTGTCCGGAAATCCGTACTCGTGCATAATCTGCCATAGCTGATCTCAATCGATTGTGTCGTATGCGGATTTGAAATCGATGAACAAATGCATTTCTGCAGAACCTGCCGAATCGCGAAAATTTGGTCTGTGGTAGCGCAGGCACCCATGAATCCCGCCTGGTATTGCCCCACGAACTCTCTTGCAAATGGTGACAGGCGGCGGCATAGAATTTGGGAGAGTACCTTGTAGGCGGCGCACAGCAGTGTGATCGCACGGTAGTTGCAGCAATCCAACTTGTCGCCCTTTTTGTAGATTGGGCATACGACACCTTCCATCCACTCCTCCGGTAATATCTCCTCCTCCCAAATCTTGGAAATTACCCAGTGCAGCGCTCTAGCCAGTGCTTCACCACCGTATTTTAATAGCTCACTTGGTAGTTGATCTACACCAGTTGCTTTGTTGTTCTTCAGTCGACCGATCTCCTCCTTAATTTCTTGAAGATCAGGGGCCGGTAGCCTTTCGTCTCCTGCGCGTGCTCCAAGGTCTGTTGCCGTGCCACCTTCGTTTTCTGCTGCTTCACCGTTGAGGTGCGCGTCATAGTACTGCTCCAAGTCCTTGCACATATCGGCTTGCGGCACGTAGCCTTTGCGCGAACTATTTAGCTTCTCATAGAACTTCCGTGTGTCGTTTACGCGGTACAGATTTTCCATCGTCTCGCGATCTCGGTCTTCCTGCTGACGCTTCTTCCTTCGGAAAACCGAGTTTTGTCTGTTCCGCGCTTGTCTGTATCGCTCCACATTCAATCTCGTGCGGTGTTGCAGCATTCTCGCCCGTGCTGCATTCTTCTCCTCTACTAACAGTTTGCATTCGCCGTCAAACCAGTCATTTCTTCGGTCCGGGATTGCAGTACCTAGTGCCGCTGCAGCAGTACTACCTATGGCTGAACGGATGTTCCTCCAGCCATCTTCCAGAGAAGCTGCGCCAAGCTGCTCTTCCGTGGGTAGTGCAACTTCCAGCTACTGCGCGTAGTCCTGGGCAACTCCGGTGTCCCGTAGTTGCTCAATGTTGGGTCGCGGCGTTCGACTTCGACGTGTGTTATGCACCGTTGAGAGTTTTGAGCGCATGCATACTGCAACTAGGTAGTGCTTCGAATCTATGTTTGCACTGCGGTACGTGCGGACGTTGATAATGTCGGAGAAGAATTTCCCGTCGATTAGAACGTGATCGATTTGGTTTTCTGTGTGTTGGTCAGGTGATCTCCAGATGGCTTTGTGGATATCCTTGCGGAGGAAAAAGGTACTTCGATCTACCATACCCCGAGAGACTGCAAAGTTCACGCATCGTTGGCCGTTGTCGTTCGATACGGCATGCAGGCTGTTTGGCCCGATTGCCGGTCTATACATTGCCTCCCGTCCTACCTGAGCGTTCATGTCGCCGATGACGATTTTGACGTCCCGTTGCGAACAGTCGTCGTACACCTGCTCCAGCTGCGCATAGAACGCTTCTTTCTCGTCGTCGGATCTCCCTTCGTGTGGGCAGTGCACGTTGATGATACTGTAGTTGAAGAAACGGCCCTTAATCCTCAACTTGCACATCCTCGCGTTGATCGGCTGCCAACCAATCACGCGTTGGCGCATGTTACCCAGCACTACAAAACCGGTTCCCAGCTCGTTGGTGGTGCCACAGCTCTAGTAGAAAGTAGCCGCTCGATGCCCGCTTTTCCATACCTTTTGTCCCGTCCAGCAAAGTTCCTGCAGTGCTACGACTTCGAAGTTGCGTGGTTGAAGTTCGTCATAGATTAACCTATCGCAACCCTGGAAGCCGAGCGATTTGCAGTTCCATGTTCCGAGTTTCCAATCGTAGTCCTTATTTTGTCGCGTAGGTCTGTGTCGATTGTTCCGATCCGTATTTCTTTCTTCGGTATTTGCAACTTTGTTTTTTTTTTCCAGGGCGGCTTGTTGGGCCTGCCCCAACCCCCTGTCTCGCCGGGGGACCATCGTACACAGCTCTGTATAGAGTCCCACGCTGGCACTAGGACGGTGATCAGCCACTCCTAACATGGAGAACAGACGCCGTTTTGAGCCGCATCTCCATGGTGAACAGACGCTCGAGTTTGATGAAGTATTTCCTCGATCACCGTACTATGGTTACCGCGCCAGTGTTCGCGTCGCACCTCTTCACTTTGCTATTGCCGGACTGGCAACATTGCCCAGGCTACGCCACCTAGCTGTGTCCATGTTTCAGCTGGTAGTCTTTTGTTATCATATGACTCGAGGAGGCGTGAAGTAGGAACTTGTGAGGACCAGAGCTAGGTATTCCGCTCCTTCCAGGTTGTCAACTCACCATTTTCTAGCCTAAAATATACTAAACTGCTATTCAAAAGTTAGGACCAGGTTAGTACATTTCTTTTATTGAGTTCTCTAAGCCGGAACTGACGAACACTACACTAATAATATAATTTTACACACACTAGTGTATACAGTCAGGAACCCTTATTGCCGGTATCCCTTATTGCTAGATTCTTATTGCCGGGCTATTCGCGAATAAGGATACCTTCAGCTTATGGGATTTTTACTAAGAGAGGCTGTGGTGGATTATTTCATTTGTTTCAATATATAAAGCTATACTGTCTTGGACAAAGTTGTTGTAATGGGTTAGACCAACAAGCCAGTGGCATTGGATTCACAGTTAATTTGGAACTACACCACTAGAGGCCTTTATCTTTTATGTTACTTATGGCGGGTTCTATAGTATATTGAACTTGAGTCCAACATCGAATATTTCATGATCTTGGCCATAGAGAAAGTTGCTGTCTCCAGCAAAGTTAATCAGGTGACCAAGTCCTTTCGGATGGAAGTCATATTATTTCAGAACTCTCTCACTACGCGGCGTTAGTGTGCACATGATCTTCCTTAATATGTTATGTCTTGAAAGCTTGTCCATGTAAGATGTTGCTGTGCAATTTGTGAACAGGAACCGGAAAAGAGATGACGTGTACAGGCCGGAAACCGATGCCAGATGCCATTTTGAAATCCAATATGGCCGCAATTGGTTCAAGAAAAACTGTCAAATCTAAAAGAAGACGACGTGTAGAGGCCGGAAATCTATGCCAGACGTCATTTTGAAATACAAGATGGCAGCCATCGGTTCAAGAAAAACTATCTAATACCCTACAATATGGGTTTTTCCGGATAGGGGACGACGCACAGTGGGGCCATTCTGAAAAAAAAAAAATATACGGTCAAAAGTCTTTTCTCACCTTTATCAACGTTTTAGTGTGTAGGTGTCTCCAGTGAAGTTCCTTCAAATTTAATTTTGCAACTTTTGAAATATGCACCTGAATATTTATTAAGGGGGGTTTCAAGATAATGGGTTTATGTCGTCGGCAAAGTTACATGCTTGCTAAAAACTAGATGCGAATCTTTAAAAAAACAAAAAAAAAACTGTTTAAAGCTTTAATTTGTTGAACATGGACTATAGTAATATATTTAAAGTTTAATATTAATATGTTCAGTTTCTGCTTCTGAGTCGCTATCAAAGTTTGCTTCTGGCTGACTGTAGTAACTGCATTGCAGTTGGTGTCAATAGCTGTGTTTTCTTCTTTCGCTGTTGTCGCAAACTTGCGATATACGGATCAGAAGTCATCAGCCCTATGAATACATCATAGGTGCTGGCCTCTCGGTATGCTTAAAAGGATGGATATAAAACTCATCAGTAATTAGTAATAATATTTGAAAATTATGACATACCTTGAACACTTTCTTGAACGATTTTCACGAAACTTTTTCAGATCTTTGTTCCTACACTCCTGTGGCTCCTCCGACAGGCTTCCAATGGGTACGATTGCTGCAGAAATAATATCCGCTCCATGAATCAGGACTCGGTGTACCGATGACGGCATGTAGTACCACCCGTAATGTTGTATGTAGCACTTGGCAGTCTGATGGCAGAAGTCTTTGAAGGCACTGACATCGATGGATTGGCCGCATGCCAACACACGTAGAATTACTGCAAATTTTTCAGCAAGTTCTTCATTCAGTCCAGTAATCTTGGCCGTTAACATTGGATCCGCAAAAAAGCGACGCGCAGTGTTGCCATCATTTATGGATCCTGAGCCATGCTTCGGTATATCAACCAATAATGCAAGGCACTTGAACTCTTTTTGAATGATTTTCTTCCTTGCAGCCAGTTTCTCCTTCTGCATCGGTGTTCGAGCTTGCCAGTTTTTGGTGTCCAGTCGGTGTGAAATATGCAAAAGTCATCCCATTCCATAAACCTTAATAAATAAGCAAGGAAATTTATATTTAAAGTACTACGAACCTTATGCCGGCATGTAGCGCCAATATGGAAGGTGAACTTATCGACAGATCTGTATTTCATGGCATCAAGATCGTTAAATTGCTTTGGTGATGCATGACACACAAAGCATTTTTTTTGTCGAGGTTCCGGTCACAGAGCTGCACACTTTTCCGTCTACCACAGAACACACCATGACATGGTGAATTTTCGCTCCATGCACATCAGTAGGCAACAAAGTTTGAATTTGCTCATCAAAATACTCCCTTTCTTACAATGATAGTGGTGCAGTCTCCTTGACAAACTGCATGCGGATTGTTCGACATAACCTAATAGATGATGGCCTCTCATTCGTCCATAGAATTTTGCTAGGATTACTTCGAACTCGTAATTGTAGTGGAACCATGGACGTTATAAGAACAGAGCTGTCATCGGAATCTTCACATGAAAATATTTGCTTATAATTCTAATGATCCGATGATCCATCGAATCCCCATTTTGAAAGTAGTTCCAGGTCTTCTCTGTCTCCGATAAATCGAGCGATAAAATTCGTTTTGTACTGTGGTCCATTAACGACTGAAGTTGAGTTACAGCTGATATCTCAGACACCATTGTATTTTTTGGTAGACATCTTTCGCAAGCTTTGATCAAGCTCTTATATTATATCTGCGAAACATTACATTGCTTTGTAGTATTACGCAACAGCGTCCATTGGTCTTTGGAAAAGTCCCAGCCAATCCGCATTTGCTATTAGAAATCGGTTAAGTTTTTTTTAAGGCTCTAATCCAACGCTTTTCTAGCTCTGCACAAAAACTGACAATAGCTTTTCTGAATTTTCTGCACTTGTCTTTCGAAATTCCAACCGATTTTGAAAGCACGTGATCCCAGACATGATGCATTTTGATTTCACGAGATTTACCTAGTTTCTCCTTCCATACTCCGACACAAACATCACAAACACAATACAACGATCACCGACGTTACCACTTTGCCAGCACGTCTTAGCTTAAGCCTCGATAACCGCAATGCATCGAGGTTTAAAGTAGGCCGTGCGTGTGAACGGATCTGTCGTTTAACCGTTTGAGAGAACCTAATCACGTATTCTCGATACCACCTCATCCTTACGTGATGTAATATGTAAGTTTGTTCTAATTTTTTATTTTTTTTTAAATTTAAATGAGTAAATATAAAAGCTAAGAAATATTAACTCAGTATAATGAAGTACAATATCGCTTAAATGGTGATGTATAAAATAACATAAAACATGATATGCACGAAGTGTCCTGATTGTGATATGTTGCTTGCTCATACTTTAAACTACGACAAACTTAATGACATTGAGAGGTTCACAAACATTCACATTTTTGAAAAAAATAGTTATGAAAATTGGTATATTTTTACACTAAATTCGCTGTATATCAGACTGATCTCAACAAAAGTAGTTGGTGTTTTCAGAGAAATTGCGTATTTTTACGTTATCTAAAACTTTTTACAACAAGTTGGATTTATAAAATGTATTTAAGTATTGAAAAAACTAAAAAAAAAACAGTTTTTAAGGTAGTCTTGAGAGAAAACTAACTATATATCTCTGGGGTTAAGATGTAGAGATTTGATGTCTTGAGCAAAGTTTCTTAAAACTTGATTTTTTACAACTTTGCCGAAGACATAAACCCATTGGCTCGTAACTACAAAAAAATTAGATTTCTAAGTGTAATACCCTCTTAATAAAAATTCAGGTGCATATTTCAAAAGATGCAAAATGAAATTTGAAGAAACTTCTCTGGAGACACCTACGCACTAAATCGTTGATAAAGGTGTGAAAAGACTTTTGATTGTCTTTTTTTAGAACGGCCCCACTGTGCGACTTTTAGAGGCCGGAAATCAATGCCGTCATTTTGGAATCCAAGGTGGCGGCTATCGGTTCAAGAAAAACTGTAAAATACCATACAATATAGATATTTCCGGATAGGGATGACAGATGGAGGCCAGAAATTAACGCCATACAGTATTTTTTTAATCCAAGATGGCGACCATCGGTTACAGCAAAACTGTCAATGCCGTAGAATATGGGTATTTCCGGAGAGGAGACGACGTGTAGAGGCCGCAAATCGATGTCAGACGCCATTTTGGAATCCATGATTGGTTCAAGAAAACTGTCAAATACTCTATAACATCAGTATTTCTGGAAAAGGAACGACGAATAGAAGCCGGATATCGATTCCAGACGCCATTTTTTAATCCAAGATAGCGGCCTTTGCTTTAACGTAAGCTATTAATGGAGACGACGTGTATAGGCCCAATATCGATGTATGCCACCATTTTGGGATCCAAAATGGTGGCGATTGTCTTTAGAAGGAACATTTAGTGGCTTTGGACAGTCTCGTATCAGTTCAGCACCGTTAACGTCGACCGTTTACGGGGGAGAAATGAGCGAGAACGGTGAGCTGTTTGCAGAATTTTTGTGGCAATAACGACATGGTGATCGGGGGCTCGCTCTTGTCCCATCGGCCAGTGCACAAAGTCACGTGGGTTTCCCGTGATGGACATACCGAAAATCAGATCGACCACATCTGCATCAGTCGAAAATGGAGACGGAGCCTTCTTGATGTCCGGAATAAACGCAGCGCCGACATCGCGTCTGACCATCACCCTCTAATCGGCGAAATCTGCCTACGCATGGCGCGGATCCAGCGACGGGAGGAGAGACTCGGGCGGTAAAAAGGTCTTTTGTCGAAGAACTTGAGACTCGAGCTGCGGACGTTCCAGAAGGTCAATGAGCTACAGAAAGAGGTGAAGCAGATCGTGAAATATGGTTGTATTAGTAATCCAAAAAATCTACGTAAACGCAAGTAGTGACGTCACTGATTGCTTGTATCGTACAGGGGTTTTACTCACACAACTTAACCGATTGCTTCACCTCGGTAATCCAGCTCATTGCCAGAAGGTGGCAGCGTAGAAGAAAAATGGACGGCCATCAAGAATGCCTTTATAGAAACCAACGAGAACAACTTGGGTGAGCTGCGCACCCAGAGGAAAGAGTGCCCAAGTAACAATTTCCAGTTGAAGAAACGCTTTCGTTTTGATTTTGTTCAGCTGCATGTTGAATAATAATTGCACAATGTGTTCACCACAACTTTTATAAAACCCTTGTTTACACTGGTTTGGAGAACCTATACAACTGCAACACAAAGGTGTTGTCTAACGTATTCAGTAAAACGTTTACCCAAAATCAATTTCTTGTTGAAGAAACGCTTCCATTGTGATTTTATTCAACTGCATGCTGAATAATAACTGTACAATTTGTTTATTACAACTTCAGTAAAACCCTTGTTTACACTGGTTTGGAGAACCTGTTCAACTACAGCATTATATGTATACGCGGTATAGGAGTAGAAGCAACTTTTATACAACGTTTATAGATACATATTTAAACTCAAGCTTTATTATTTTGGTGAAAGCTCTTATACAACGTTTGTAGACACTTCCTGACAGCTGCTTTGAAATTTAGTAGAGAGTAAACCTGAGACACGTTTGTTGCACTCTTTTATGACTCCTAAATAACCACTATACAGCAAGCGGTGAAAAGCGTTTATAGCACTTTTTAATGACTCCTTAATAACCGTTGTGTAAGTACTCCCAATATTCACAGATTAATATTAGTTTAACAATTGTCGTGGTACGCCAAAATAATTGCTTGTACAGTTTTTATTAATTTAATTTATTTGTGCACATTGAAAAAATATGTAATTATGCCATAATTCACATTCTGTGATCATGGAGGAAGTAGTAACAAGCATCTGTTTAATCTTTGAATGATATTCTTTCAATTAATCTCTCTAATCATTAATTGAGAGAATTTATCTAGAAATGTTATCGATGATTACATGATATGTGTCTTAAATTATTGTTTGCATTTATTAATAAACACCTATATATAATTTACCTCTACTCCACCGAGGGTTTCTCGAAGCAAGATTCGAACTCATGATCCCGGATTGCCAGCCGCTTCTGTTTCCATCTGCTCTATTCTTGAATACATATTTTGATCATATGAGAGAAGTCAGTGTTCACTCGGCTGTCGACAAAAGCAGACCACTCTCGATGTGTGCTACGCGATCGTCTGTTTTCTCGGCAGCAACCATTGTGTGGTCCTCCTCATTGTTCTTCATCAGCAGTTCTTTCGGTCGATGCGTCGTCGACTTTGGAAAGCAACCGTTTCGTGATGAGTGTGTGAGTGCTGACCACGTTTTACGTCCATTGTTGCAATGGACGCGCTCTGACCCTCGTTGGCGTACAACAATTTGCCATACAATGAAACTACTGGAAGCGGCTCCAGTTCTGATGGAGGAGGCTTTTTGGATAGCGGAAGATAAAGTGTTTATTGTGTTGTACCTTTTGACTATATTTTTAAGATGTATTGTATAGTGACCAAGAATCCTCGGCTCTGTAAAGTTAATTCGGTTGAGCCTTATCAAATAAATTAATAAACAAAAAAAAAAAAAATATGAGAGAAGTATATAAAACTCACATTGAGTGACTTCTCTTGCAGTCGAATAATCATTCCCTTATGGTCATATAAACGTGCCTATCACTTGTGCTATTTTTAGCAACAAAATTGTGGTTGGTGGTTGGTCGAACGTAAACAATCATTTAAGAGTGCTCCAAGCAGCTTTTGAAGGTTTTAACCAAATGGCAATACAACTACATTCTTGTACAACTCTGGAAGCTATTATTCAACGTTTGATCAACTCAGGTGTTTTATAAGAGCTCTCAATTGTTTGTTGGGTGGATCACAGATGACACCTGGCGGAAGATTGAGGAGAGTAGAGAAGCAATAGCCGCGATAGAGCAGGCAAGAACCAGAGGAGCTAAGAACGTAGCCCGTCAACGGTACTGGGCTCTAGAGAAGGAAGTCAAGCGCTCTTGCACACGGGACAAGCGAGCGTGGGTGAACTCCCTGGCCGACGAAGAGGAGAAAGCCGCAAACACTGGCGATATACGCCTCCTCTACGATATCTCACAACGCCTGAGTGAACCCGAGGATGCCAGTGATGGACACGACTGGACAATTGCTTACCGACCCCACTGACCAGCTGAAACGCTGGTTTGAGCACTTCGAACAACTTCTTCAAGTTTCGACGGCCAACCAGCCATCAACATCTCGGCATGATCCGCCTAGGGTGCGGCGCATCACTCGCGTCAATTCCGAGGCCCCATCACTGCAGGAGATTGAAGCAGCTATCCGAAGCATGAAATCTAACAAGGCTCCAGCATTTCCAAAGGGCGCCCTGAGACGCAAGGTTTTTTTTTTTTTTTTTTTTTTTAATTCTTTATTTAAGAGATTTTTAGCCTTAGGCTAGTTCATCTCTAATGGGACGCAAGGGAGTCCCGGATAAAATCGTCAACCTCATCGAAGCGCAGTATGAGGCTTTCACGTGCAGAGTTCTGCATAACGGAGCCTTGTCCGACCCTATCAGGGTAGTCGCTGGTGTGAGGCAAGGATGTATACTATCACCGCTACTGTTTCTCATCGTAATCGACGAGATCATGGTAGGTGCAATTGACCGTGTACCGAACCGTGGGCTGCTTTGGCAGCCTATCCCCATGGAGCATCTCAACGACTTCGATTTGGCTGATGATGTTGCTCTACTAGCTCAACGGCGCTCTGATATGCAGAGTAAGCTCAATGACCTAGCCGAACGCTCCTCTGCGGCGGGTCTCACCATCAACGTCAACAAGACCAAATCGTTGGATATCAACACGGGCAACCCTTCCAACTTTATGGTAGCGGGGCAAGCAGTGGAGAAGGTCGAAAGTTTCCAATATCTTGGCAGCCAAATAGCGTCTGACGGCGGAACCAAGACCGACATAGGTGCACGAATCAAGAAGGCTAGGGCTGCCTTTGCGAGTTTACGAAACGTATGGAGATCCAACCAGATAAGTCAACGCACCAAAATCAGAATTTTCAACTCGAACGTAAAATCTGTGTTGTTATACGCCAGCGAGACGTGGTGTGTATCAGCGGAGAACACTCAAAAGCTGCAGGTCTTCATCAACCGATGCCTACGGTATATAATTCGTGCCTCACAACTGGATCTCGAATGCCGAGCTCCTTTGATTTGCTTTCCGTCGATCTTGTTTTCCATGCTGAGCACCAATGCTACCGACGCCAGGGAGGCAGCTCCCACACCTGGACCCTACCTATCGACCCATCAACTTATGAACCGGGGACCAACGGGTTTACTTCCCTTCCGAAGGAAGGCGTGATCAAAGATGTTATGCCTCAGAACATCCCGGTGGCGCCAACTGGGATTGAACCCAGGCCTGCTGGGATGAGAGATAATCACGCTTACCACTACACCACCGGCACCGCTTAATGCCGAGCTCCATCGTCGATGTCATCAGAAGCCGATAGCAACAGAAATTCGAGAGCGAAAGTGGAGGTGGGTCGGCCACACATTTCAATAAGGAAATTAAGCAAGTCGATAGGAATCTGACCTGGGCCCAGGTCAAGGCAAAAGCGAACAGCCGCCCAGGATGGAAGTCTTTCACGTTGGCCCTTTGCACCGCTGTTGGTGCACAGGACCCTTAAGTAAGTAAGTTTCAATTACAAAGAACCAACTAGCGGTGTCATGTTTTATGCATTCTAGTCACCCTCGTTCTTCCACTCCGTGAGAAGGGTTTCGCCTTCCTTTAGCAATTCCAGCATTTTTGCACTCTATTTGACATTGCTCTCCAATGTGCAGAAGCTTTTATACTTGGAGAGTTGATTTATTTTGAACTCGATTTCTGTCACATATCATCCATATTTACTGCATATGGGTCCAGTTCGCTAACAATTTCATCTGCCTTTGCCGGTTCATCTCTTAAGATTTCGCTGATTTCACTGTGTGTCGTTCAAGGCGCACCAAACTTTCCGCCAATTTGTTGAATCTCGTACATGATATACAAATCTTCGTTGTCGCCTTTATTGCCTTGCGAATTCGCGAAATACGACGGAAGAATTTTCTTCCAGCAGTTTACCAACGTGCTTTGTTTTATGTCCTTAAGAACCACAGCCAAGCAGTCGACACAATTCTTGATGCTGAACTTCTTCCATGTATCCGCTAGTTAAAAGCCTTCATTCTCGCCTGTTTCCAGACACATAATATGGGTGACATGAGCTAGGGGAAATTACGGCTTCGGAACTTGAGCCCTTGAGCCTGATTTTTTTGTATGAAGGTGCGTCATATTCCAGAGCATCGGTTTGTAAAACATAAGCACTCTTAGACTTCATTTTCCCCCTGTCAATTATAGGTAAAGAAGTGCCAAAGCCATCATTTCCCCTAGTTCTAGTTCCATTGTACAGGGTACAGAAAAATCGATCAACGCAGTTAGGCCGGATTACTATTTGATTTCCATCCGCTAGTGTTTCGTTAGAATTTTCACCCGGTACCACCAATACACACCAGCACGAAAAATCCTTTTCCACACATCACTGCTCAATCAACTTCCGAATCAAAAAACCCAGTCCACTTCAAAATCAATTCACCCATGTATCGATGGCGCGAGAAAGCTTTCTACAGACACCCCCATCCAATCGAATCCACAAAACACAGACACAGCCGCCGACCACGCGCGCGGTAACCGATTCTCCCGCATCCGACGATTTGATTCGCCGCTCGACCAAAACCGGCCATTTTTCATGGCTAGTTCTCACCTCTATGCCACCGCCCGAACCCTTTTCGGGAAACAGGGAAAACTTTTGCCCACATTCAATCTGGTTTGCCCCTTCCCTCTGCAGTCCGCACCGACCGAAAACGGACGACCGAACATCAATCCAACTACCGAAGCATCTGCTACTTGGTGCTTGCTTTCCTCCTGGTTTGGATGTAGTGAAAATGTGCGGTTTTCTAGTTAATTTGAGGTTAAATATTACACGCCACAGAGTTCTCTACGAACGAACCGGGGTGGATTCATTCAGATGAGGAAACTTCAACGATGATGATGGTATAGCTACAGAGCTCTCTCCCACAGTCTACTGATGGAATTCAGGTCCTCTCCTGTTGGACGATAGTCGTATATGGGTGTAGTTCTAGTACTTCTCAGTCAATTGGAGGTACTTAAATTTATGTGTGAAAAGTTCGACCGGGTCGGGCTCTCGGCACCGTCGGTTTAGGGATAGGATGGGGCTGTGTGCAAACTGTGTGGAGAACGAAACTTCCCTTAGGGTAGAGAAACCCGTGTTCCAAGGGGAATACGGTCGGCGGCAGTTCTGGATGCTGGTAGGAAATTTCTATTTCCAACATACTCAATCTACCTGGAGCGGGTTGTATACGGCTCTATTTGTCGTTTGGGGCACAGTGGGGGAGTCAAATCGTTTGTTGATGTCATGGTGGAATTATTCAGGATATAAGAAAAATCCACTGAAGTTAGTTACATCGAATCTTATTCAACCGAGGTTTCGAAGATCGTCTCGGTTGAAAAGCTAAATCCGAAATGCCGTTAAATTTGGTATGGTCAAAACAGAAGCATGACTAACGTGAAGTCTTTTCCCAATGTTCTCAAGCATCTACAAAGTCACTTTTGGAAGGATTAAAAAAAAAAATTGTTCCCACATTTCATCGCAATGTCACCAATGTGGCCGACGAGAGGTGAACGAGTAAAAATGGAAAAGGACTGCGGTGAAATTTGTTTTCAGTTCGTAACTTTTCTTTTCCCGAGTTCCACCAACTCGCCACCAAAGGCGGTAGAGAAACAGGTGTGCGATATGCACTATATAAGTATCGAAACCAATCGTGATCGGCGGTGGTCGTAGAAGGGAGAAACCAGTCGACTGTTGACGCGAGAAGTTCCGTACTTTGCTTTGGAAGGAGAGAGGCCCAAGGTGCAGCAGGGTGGTAATTAGGGTCGTTATTGTGTCAAATACCAACCTACCCACAGGCGGTCAACCTGGGATCAATTCCGATTTCTTAGATTTGCAGGATTTTCCAATAGCCCTGCCTTATACCAATAGTTTAGATCTCATTTTTAAGCAGCCTTTGCTACAGATTGTGACGTTTATGGTAATCAGTCAAATCGTTCAAAACTAACCACAAACTTCAAAATCTGAATCTATCAATCCTTAGATTTTTTTCTCATATGGGACAAGTCAACTTCAACCCTGTGTGCATTGGTCGAATCGTCGAAACAATCCCGCAGCTAAACGACCTATTTCGCTTATTTCAGGTGCGATACCGAATAAAAAATACCCGTCTCGGTTCAATACGGTTCAGTTTTATTGAAAAGTCCCTGCTTGTGGCAACATTCTAGATTTTTTTGCTGCTGCTGCTGCTTCTTCTGTTGAACTCCCTGAGCCAAAGTACCTGCTCCTACATGTAACGCTGTTTATCGACACATATTGGGAATTCACCCTCCCGTTTCGAGCGGCTAGATCTGGATGAAGAAAGGTAGCAGTTCCAGGCTCAATAGCGAAAAAGATAAACAAATTTTAGATTTTACCTCTCCGAATTCCATGAAACTTTGCACAATTGTTAATTGTTCGCTAGAGGCAATTAAACAGGTTTTTGCTGGAATTCGGCTATTTTGACACTCGTCTAATTTTTGAAAATGGAGTATTCGATATTTTTAAATAAATCATAGCACGAAAAGGGCTCATCTAATCGAAAAGACGTCTGAGATAAGGTTGTTGGAAAAAGGTTTGCTGTGTCAAAAAATAATACACACTGAAAAAATAAAAATCACATTGTTGACAAAAAATTAAAACAGATAACTTTCAAAAACTTTAATTACACAAAAAATACATTTTTAAACTTTCTTATCTTAAACTTAAGATTATCAAAAATGTTAACTTTTCTTATATGGACACAATGGATACATCAAAATTGGGCAACACAAATAATTTGCTTTATCCAGAAAATCGCTTCCAGTGCACAAATCACATAAACATTGCGTGAAAAAAGTTTAAATATTTTTATGTTCTACGATTTTGGTCAAATTTTAAGAGGCCATTGTGCATTTCAGAAAAGTTTTTCATTTTTTGATACGCTCAAAAATCTTAAACCTTATTGAAATTATTAGCAGTTTTTGTGATTTGTGATTTTTTTCAGAGTTTATTTTTTTTTCTGAAATGGAAAACTTTGAGTTAGATGTCATGTTGACGAGCCATTTTCGTGCTATCGTTTATTAAAAAATATAATTTTTTTTCAAAAACTAGGCGAGTGTCAAAACAGTCGAATTTTGGCACAAACTTAGTTCATTGGCCCTAGCAAACAATCAGGTGAGGGAAAAATAAAATCGATTCGTCAGCTGGTGTGGAACTGCTCAGTAGGTAGGTTCCAGTCGGTAGCAGCACATGGTTCTAATGGGTTTTTGCCCCGTGGCAACGATGTGTAGGTATATATAGAGTGGGAAACGTGCTGAACACGGAGTCGCCCGGTTAGAGCACCCGAAGCATCATATTTTTTTTATGATTTATTAGAATATTTTTCTCGTTTAGGAACCACGATTACATGGGATTGAAAACTTTTTCAATTCCACCCTTCGACGGTGTAATTTATTCTATTGAAATGCCCTTGGGAATCATTTGCATTGAAAGGAAATGCATGGTGAAGCATTAGTATCGACTTCTGATTTTACTGTTGTTGGCTTTTCTATCGTGATGAAAGGGATATTTCGTTCGAAAAATTACACAGGAGCGTTTTTTTTTTGTGCATAGAAATCCTATCTTGATCGAATCTTTATCGACTTTCTCTTAATATCTCAGTAGAGCAGTTCCAGACAAAATAGCTAAAAAACGAATTTTTGAATCGACCTTCACCGATTTGGACGAAACTTTGCATGATTCTAGATAGATATGGAATTAGGGCGTAATAACCTTTGTAAACAATGACTTCTCTTGATGATTTCTAGGAATTCAAGGCACGCCTACGTAAAGCAACATATCCATCGAGTAGTATTCCCCTACTCGGTGGGGATGTCTATTTGCCAGGGAGAGCCATGACTTTCATCGAGAGAAGACATTGTTTACAAAAGCTGCTTCGCCCTCATTCCAGCTCTATCTAGAATTGTTTGTTATGGGCATTCATTTCACCCGCTTACTTGGATGCTTACGCTAGATGGCGATTTTGATAGGACCATTTCCGCATATTGGAGGTACATGAGCCAGTGGGAAACGCCCCACTCCGCCCTTCATCAACGGATGAGTTTGGTAAAGGGAATGCTCGATCCGGTTCGTAGCTTCCTCAAAATTTTCCATTGCACGTTTTTTACTTTCTATAAACAATTTCTACACTGCCGTACTCTAACGGAACCATCAACGTGCGTTTAGTGGTTCAGAATGCAGGTTTAGAAGAAAGGATACGGTTTGAGCCTGAAATTGAATTTTTTGTTGAGTAAGGCAATTTTTATTACCAATACTTTTGAACCGAACTATATAATGTTAACGCGGCTTAACCGTTTCTATCATTGATATGTGTAATATTGAAGACATCGCTAGTGCAACAATGTACAGACGAATGACTAGTGAGAGAATACTTCGTTCAGATCATTGATTCACCGCTTGATCGTCAATCAGTCCAGTCCGGTTTCGTCCGCTCTCTCTCTCTCTCTCTCTTTCTCTCTTGAGTATTAGTTTTGTGACAGTCCGTTCGCGTCTCCCTTTCGCGGTGATAAGTGAAACATCGTTAGTTCCCAGTATGGGAAAACCGCCACGTTGTGATGCGGTTGCAAGCTCGTCCGGGAAGCGTTCCCGTCAGGAAATCGCCAACGCTCAGTTGGCCTCGAAAAAGCTGCTGTCCTACAACCGGTACGCCATTCTGGAAAATGGTGATGAACCGGAAATAAAGAAGAAGGAGAAACTACCATCTTTTTTTGTCAAGGGATTCCCGCCTGAACTTCGGGAAAACATCGAGTACTACATCGAGAAAGGCTTCTTGAAGTGCCCCATGCGCCTGTGCTCTGAAGGCATCATGCTGATGGTACAGCAAGGAAGGACTACAAGGCCGTTGAAGTGCTGCTGAAGCAGAAAAAATGGGAGACACGACACGACATCGAGGAGGACAAGCCGCTCAAGGTGACCAGCTGTATTTGGTCCACCTCGAGCGAAACACAACGTGTTTGAAGGACCTCCAGTGTATTCGGGCGCTTTTCCACATCGTGGATAAGTGCGAACGCTACCAACCTCGCCCCCGTAACGTTACCCAATGCTCAAACTGCCTCATGTTTGGGCATGGGACCAAAAATTGCCACATGGCTCATCGCTGCAACGAATGTGGCAAACAACACGAACCCGAAGAATGCGAGAGCATGGAGAACGCCGATCCACAATGCGTCAACTGTGGTGCAGCACATCGAGCTACCAGCAAGTCTTGTCCGAAGCATGCGGAATTCCGCAAAAGGGCCTCCACGCAGAACCAGCCGGGTCGGAAAAAGGTACCGGCACGCAATGAGCAGAATTTCCCCGCCATTAGCCAACGGCGTCCGATTCCGATTTTTCCGCCACTACCGCTCAACAATCGTTTGGCTGCTGCTGCTGAGGTGCCAAACCATCCGGCTAATCCGAGCCGTCAGTCCTATGCGGCAACGGTTTCGTCCCCTTCCCCGGGTCTATCGTGGCGTCGAGATGATGCCCCACCATCGCATGAAAGCGAAGAGCTACTCACAACACAGGAACTTATTACCATCATGGCAGAAGCAATCATCATTAAGCGCTCCTGCAGAACCAAAACCGAGCAGATTCATGCTGCATCACGTTTCATCGACAATTATGGATCGTGAAACCATCAAGATCGCCAACTTGGAACGCTTGCTCGCTCAAGAGCAAGATCATCGAGTTCGTTGATTTCCTCAACAAACAAAACATCGACATTGCCGTTATCACCGAAACCCACCTGAAACCGGAGGTAAACGTCTACCTTCCTGACTTCCGGCTTCTAAGACTAGATCGAACCAGCTCCGGGGGAGGAGGAGTTGCTGTAAGGAGAAACATCTACTGCCGGCTTCTGCCGAGCTTCCAGCTGAAAACCATCGAAGCTTTAGGGGTAGAAGTCTCCACTCCTGTCGGCCCTATCACCATCATTGCGACGTACTGCCCCAAGCAAATCACCATCAGGGACGGGTCGGCAGCAGACCTGCGGAAGGACATCATCAAACTAACTCGACGGCGCGAAAAGTACATCATTGCTGGCGACCTGAACGCCAAACACCAGGCTTGGGGCAATAGTCGACGCAACCAAAACGGCACCATCCTCAACGACGACCTGCAAGAGGCTCGCTACACCATATTAGCGCTGGACTCTCCCACCCGGTTGAGCCGGTCTGGCGTTCACTCCACCATTGACATCCTCATCAGCAACATGGGAGACTACATCTCGCTACCTGTGACCCATCAGGAGCTGAGTTCGGACCACTATCCGGTGGTGGCCGATGTGGGCTCATCCGTCAACCGATTCCAAACTTCCCGACGCAACTACCATCGCTTCAGCTGGGATCAGTTCCAACACTGTGTCGACTCCACTGTCGACTACGGTGTCCTCCCGGAGACGCCCGAAGACGTTGACTGGTGTCTGCGTTCCATGGAGGAGGCGATATCCCGGGCCAGGGATCAACACGTGCCAGTATCCAGACAGGTGAGCAATACTCTGAACCTTGATAGAATTACCAAAGATCTCATCAGACTCCATAACTCCATCCGAAGGCAATACCAGCGTTCTGGTTTGCGTGTTATTACCATCATGGCAGAAGCCATGACCCAAGACCCATTGCAATCGTCTTACTCAAACACTTGAGTTCCAGATTCTACAACCATCTGGCACTGATTTTTAATCAGTGCCTCAGAATTGGCTACTTCCCCTAGTGTTGGAAGTCAGCTAAAGTCATACCCATCCGGAAACCTGGGAAGGATCCGTCCTCTCCTTCAAGTTATCAACGAATCAGCCTTCTCTCAGGGTTATCAAAACTGTTCGAAAGAGCACTGTACCACCGGCTCCTAACATCTGCCGAACAAAACAACATCTTACTCGAGGAACAGTTTGGTTTTCGGAAAGGTCGTTTGACCGTCCACCACGTTCTTAGACGGAACAAGTCTGTTTCGAAAACAGCTGCCATGGCGTTGTTGGACGTTGAAAAAGCGTTCGACAATGTCTGGCATGATGGCCTGCTGCTCAAATTGCAGCAGTACGGTCTTCCAATCTTCCTAGTGAAGATCATAAACAACTATCTATCGGACAGGACGTTCCGAGTCTTTCTGAATAGCATCACATCGGATGCTTTCAACATCGGTGACGGAGTTCCACAAGGAAGCATCCTTGGCCCCATTCTATTCAACCTGTTCACCTCCAATATGCCGGCTCTCCCTGATGGTGGATCGTTGTCTCTGTTCGCAGATGACACATCCATCATCTACAAGGGTAGGGTTATCGGAGCTCTGACTGCCAAACTTCAGAGAGGCCTGGACGTCCTGTCTGAATATTTCACAGCTGGAAGATCCGTATCAACACGGCAAAGACCCAGGTCATCATCTTTCCACACTCTAAATCTCCCAGACTTGTTCCGTCTGAAAATAATAAGATCTGCTTAAACGGCTCAGTGGTGGAATGGTCCAAAGAGGTCGTGTACCGCGGGCTAATATTAGACAGTAAGCTTCTTTTCAGGGAGCACGTTAACAAAACTAAAACCAAGTGCAACATCTTCATAAGATCGTTGTATCCACTCATCAACAGGAGGTCTACCCTGTCCCTGAAAAATAAGCATGCTGTCTACAAACAAATCATCCTTCCCGTAATAGAATACGGGATGCCAATCTGGGAGAGTTGCGCAAAAAGCCACTATCTTAAACTTCAAAGGATCCACAACAAGATCCTGAGAATGATCCTCAACAGTCCACCGCGGACTAGAAACTCTGAGGTTCACCGCCTGGCTGGTCTTCAGACACTGGAGTTACGGAGAGCTGCCTCCATCGCAAAGGTTCAGAGATTGCTGTAGGTGATCCAACCAACAAATCGTCAGGGATCTGGCACGTTAGGTTAAATTAGATAAAGTAGGTAGAATAACAAATTAAAACCTTCAAAAAACATACTTCACAAGAAGAAAATTGAAAAACATTACGCAGTAAAACACAACATGTAGAACACAAATTCAAAAAGTTCACCAAAGATGAAGAGCCCTTCTGGCTAACCTCTTGCCCTGTATTAGCAAATGTAAACCACATAACAAATAAAAAATAAAGAAGAGCTTTACTACTTGTACAGATCATTTTTCCAAATTACAGTTCTCTGGTAGTTAACCAAAAGAGGAATAAATGGTTTGAGGTAGTTAACCTCTCGAATACTAATCAACAGGTTATGGGCCCAGCAACCCATATCCGAGTACGGCAAATTCTGAAGAATGGCTGCGGATAGCAGTCAGGAGAGCAAAGGGGAACAGAAGGCGCAGATCCGGATCTAGGAGCGTGGATCGAAGCAGATCTTCCAGTGGTATCCGGAGTGGTAGTCCATCTGGTGTTAACTGGAGTGGCGGCTCGGCGGAGCGACCGGTAACGACCGGCTTGGTGGTGAGTCGGAGAACAACTGGCTTGGTGAACCATCCGGTAGCAACGGGATCGGTGGAGTATCCGGTAGCACCCCGCTCGGCGGAATATCCGGTAGCGATCGGCTCAGCAGAATAATCAGTAGTGATCAGATTGATGTAACGACTGGTAGAAACCGGAGCAGTGCCTTGGAAGTTCCGACAATACAAGTAACCGCGGGAAATGGAATTCGTGTTGCGGAAACTAAAAACAGGATGGAAAATGCTATGGTACCAAATGCATCCACAGTGATGCTTATCGAACGCCGTAGTCAGCTTGTTGGTATATTTGAAGGAGATGAAAAAGAATTCACTCCTTGGAAATGGCGTCTTATGCATCACCTTGCAAGACTCAAGCTAGATTACACCTTGCTGCGTACTCCTCGCCAAGAACCATATGGAATATCAGACCCTTGCGCGTCAAAAGAGGAGGAAGAGCAACGGCAGGCGTTGTATCAGAAACGCTGTGATGATGATTGCGAGGCAATTGACGAAATCATCTTCACCATCGGTAATAAGCCTCTACAGAAACTGATGCATTGCCAGTATGCAAAAGAGTGCATGGATGCATTAACAAATGCATACCAGAGGGGCGGAACACTGGTGGCAATTTCACTACGTCGCCAGTTGTTCAGATTGGGAGACCATCAATTTCGGACTTTGGATGAACTATTTAAGGAGCATTCACGTCTCTGTATGGAGCTTGAATATGCAGATCCTCAAGCTACCCATATGGAGAAAGTTCAAACACTACTCGGAGCAATACCAGATCGCTTCAAGCAGGTGGTGGCGGCTGTCATCATGCTTCCTGAGGCAGTTCTTAAAAAGCAACCTCTTGTAACCTTCGAAGAAGTTTCCACCTAGAAATGATGGCTTGGTGAGAAATTTGAACTAAGATCTACAGGAATATTGTCAGTAAATGTAAATAATCATGCAAAGAAAGTTTGAATTATATAAAGAAAAAGACGATTAAATGCAATAAATGAAATTAAATTAAATTTTGAAATTATCATGCTGAAAGAGGATATAATTCGTTGTCACGCTGTCCTGAAAAAAAAAACAATTTTAGAAGACTAGCATGGTGCAAAAATATGGGATGTGCTGCCAAATGAGACGGATTGTATCTCTTTTGAGCATTGTAGAAGCAGCTAGGGCCATCTAAAATCTAGGTAGTGTAAGGGCGACTCGCATGTTCGAATTCGACCGGGCTGCCGATACTCGAACCCAACTGCTCGAACGCACGAAGTGAGCCGAAGGCGCGCAGACTCAGGCGATCGAGGATGGCGTGATGATCGTACGATGAGTTGGAATGCTGCCTAACTTATCTTGGCAAAGCTATATAAGCTCACTTCACCCCCACAAAAGTCTCTTAATCCTGGGAAGTGAAGTTATACGGAGTGTTCGACAAAATTTTCTAAAAAATTCAGAACAGAAGTTCTTTTGCCGCGTTACCTTTGATCGGTCGCTAAACGTCAAGGAGTGTTCTCGCGTTCGAGTAACGTTGTGCCCAATTCCAACCGTGTTCCGCAAACTTAGAAAGTGGTCCTGTGAATCTTTTGGACATTTTTTCTAAACAACACGTGTTGAAGAGCGTGCAGTGATAGTTGGTAGCTACCGGTCAGAAGCCAAATAGTTCCGGAGTGCTATCCACGCTAGACCGCTTCCCAGGCTGTCGAACGGACCGTCCGTCACCATACGGTCCTCTCCAAAAACTCAATCAACGCACCGTACCATCGGAAAGTGCGAAGAAGCTAGCGGTTTCATCGAGGAGGCGTGTTTGGCGGTCGGCCGAGCGCGGGAACGAGGTCAGCGATCCACGTGGTGCACCACCAACGAGGCAGCGGTAGCAGTGAGCAGCATCAACGAGAGAACAGTGAGTCAAAAGTGTCCAAAAAAGTTCCAATTCCAATTTGAATAAATTTTTAAAAGTTTAAAATTCAATCTAATTTGCTTGTGTCGTGAACATCTTTTGCATGCACCAAAGAAATCGATCTAGTGTGGTTTCCTTTACGATAGTTGGAGTGTTTCGCCTTGAGTCTTTTCCTAGCGTGGTTTTGTGTCGACCCTGAGTTTTATTATTTGGTGAGCTAGTCCGGCAAACTAGTAAAGACGGCCGTCCCGGCAACGAGTGGAAGTCTTCATTAGTTACACTCTCGACGAATGTTCTTGGATGCCGAGATAATTCAGCGACCACAGCGACAGGTTCCAAACGTGGCGATGGTGGCCAACCCAAAAGACAGCATCAAGTGTTTCGGATGTAATCAGATGGGGCACTACCGAATTAGATGTCCCAATGAAGCAAAGAAAAAGAAATTCACAAGAAAGAATTTCAATCAACCACACGTGGGAAAGAAAGATCGAGAACATGCTTTGATGGTTTCTACCAGACCGATAAACCGAAAACAATTTGTGATTGATTCAGGTGCTTCAAACCATATGATTAACGACGTGTCTATTATGGGTGATGTCGAGAATCTGGATGTTGATATGATTATCACAACAGCAAAAGAGGGAGAATCGATGAAAACTACCAAAAGAGGATCGGTAGCTCTGAAATCTGTCATTGGAAGAAATAAAATAAAGAGCTTGAAGCTGTATAATTGTCTCTTTATACCTGGGCTACAGGAAAATCTGATTTCCGTGAAAAGAGTCGTTGCTCTAGGGAAGGAAGTCCTTTTCTCGAATAAATCTGTTGTCATTCAAGAGAAATCTGGTGAGGTTATTGCTAGAGGTCACCTTTTGAATGGCTTGTATTATCTCAATGTTTATGGATGCTCTGCCGAAAACAAAGCAATGTTGTGCAAGAATGACGATTTTATTTACTGGCATAAGCGATTTGGACATCAATGATTGAAGGATTTAATATTCAATCAAGTGAATTCAATAATTGTAAAATGCAATATGATTCATGCTTGTTTGGGAAACAAACAAGAGAAAACTTCAAGAACTCAGATATGCCTCGCTCGAGCAGACCGCTTTAATTAGTGCATTCTGATGTTTGCGGTTATTTCGAAGAATCCACCTTTGACGGATATTTTGTAACATTTATCGCTGATTTCACGTATTTCACGGTGGCATATCTTTTGAAACACAAAAGTGATGTACTGAATTGTTTTCAGTGGCTACGAAGATAGCGTGTTTTCGTTCAAATAATGGCACTGAATACTATGGAAACGATTTCATACGATTTTGTGGAGATAAAGGAATACAAATGGTAGCAACTGTACCATGTACTCCACAACAGAATGGCATAAGTGAAAGAATGAACAGAACTCTTTTGGATAAGGCACGGACTATGCTCCACGAGAGTAATTTGTCCAAGGAGCTTTGAGGAGAAGCCATATATGCCACTACCTATTTGAAGGTCGCCAACAAATGCTTTATTAGAACATAAAACCCCATATGAAATGTGGTTTAGAAGGAAGCCGAATGTTGATAAACTAAGGATTTTTGACTGTAATGCATATGCTCAAATCCCTAAGGAAAAGAGACAAAAATTAGACAAAAGAAGCAGATTGCTAAAATTCGTAGGATATGCGAACAATGGATATAGATTGTGGAGTGAACTAACGCATACCATAATAATATCCAGGGACGTGGTTTTTCGACGAAGAAGTACCATCCACCGTTAATTGCAATGAAAACCATGAAAGCAATACTGCGGTCAGCAATAAAACTGACAGAAATACTGTCATTATTTCCCATGGAAGTCATCCAAGGGAGGAAATTATTGACAATAACCCAACAGCAACTACTGATAAAAATGGAGATGGAAACTATTGATGATAGCTTCGTGACAGCTAGCGATGATGAAAAAAGTATTACTGAAGCTGATCCAATTCAAGAACAACAGGAATTACGAACACGACAAATGGTTTGAGGATTACGAATCTGCATTTCAAGCAGATGGACAATTTCTAGATATTCCGCAAACAATTGAACAGTTAAAGCAGCGAAGTGACTGGAACCATTGGAAAGAAGCCATAATTCAGGAAAAGAACTCCCTCGAGGAAAATCGAACATGGATTCCCCTAAATAAACCAGAAAGCCGAAAACCAATCAAATCAAAATGGGTGTTTACAATCAAAGATGATGGTCGGGAAAGGTTGTTTGCAGAAACCAGGTCTTGACTATCAGGATACTTTTGCACCAGTGGACAAAATGAATAACATTAGGGTTATGCTTTCATTAGCCAATGAACACAAGTCAAGTATTCATCAAATGGATGTTGAAACGGCCTATTTATACGGAGAATTAAAAGAGAAAGTATTTATGGAACTTCCACCAGACGAATTTGGAAATTCCAGAATCGTTCAACTCCAGAAGTCCATATATGGGTTGAAACAATCTGGTAGGAGTTGGAATGATCGTTTTGATAACACAATGAGAAAACTTGGATTTATTCCTTTGAACAACGAATGCTACATTTATCAAATGGCTCAATATAAACTCTATGTTGTTTTATATGTTAATGATGTGCTTATGATTGGGAAATCAGCAAAGGCTATTTGCTGGATTAAGGATAAGCTATCACATTAATTTCAAATGAAAGATTTGAAGGAAATATCGCATTATCTCTAGATCAGAAGAGATATTGAAAACCAAATTAAAGAAATTTCTCAAGTGGGATACACTAAGAATATTCTGACTAGATTTGGTATGGATAACAGTAAACCTATTGCAACTCCCATGGATGTCAATAACAAATGGGAAACTACAGATGATCCACTTACTAAACATCCATGTAAAGAACTTCTTGGATGCTTACAATATCTGGCTTTGTCTTCTAGACCGGATATCAATGCAGCAGTTAATATTTTAAGTAAATTTCAATCACGTGCAATAGATATTCATTGGGGTGGATTGAAGCGCATTTTGAGATACCTTAAAGGAACCATGGACACAAATATTGTTTATAAGAAACATCTAGAAGGACCAATACTGCAAGGATGTGCAGATGCTGATTTTGGAAATGACAAAGAAGATAGGAAATCGATTTCTGGATATGTTTTCCAGGTATTTGGCAACATGGTTTCGTGGGCAACGAAACGTCAACCTACTGTGAGCCTTTCATCAACTGAAGCAGAATTAGTTGCTTTATGTACTGCAACTAAGGAAGGAATGTGGCTATCCAACTTGTTGACAGAATTGGAAGTGGATAACTTACCAATTGTCATATATGAAGACGACATCCCATGCAACAACTTTTCAAAGGAGCCCCGAGAACACCAGTGGATGAAGCACATAGACATTAAGTTGGTTTTTATCAGGGATATTATTAAAAGAGGACATTTAAAGATAATTTACAAACCAAGCAATGATCAACCAGTCGATGCATTGACAAAGCCATTGTCAAAAATACACCATAACAAATTGTTCGAATCTTTAAACATAAAAATTGAAGGGAGGTGTTTAGTAAGGCAATTTTTATTACCAATACTTTTGAACCGAACTACCGAACTGTAATGCAACAATGTACAGACGAATGACTAGTGAGGGAATACTTTGTATAGAGCATTTTTCCAAATTACAGTTTTCTGTTGGTCAGCCAAAAGAGGAATAAATGGTTTGAGGTAGTTAACCGCTCGAATACTATTCAACCAAATTGAGACAAAAATGTATTCCACAAAGTTATTTTTTAAAGTTAGGCCCTCATTTTTATGACAATAAATTCTAGGGTGGTTCTTAATATCTTTGAAATCAAAAATTAAACTTTTTTATATGAAGGAATTAAAGGCTGACTAAAAGTAAATTGGTACGCCCCTCGCGCTCCGTTAGCACGCCTCTAGTGTTGGGAATCGAAAATCTTTGACAGTGGTACAGAGAACAACTGGTGCAAGTTTGATCAAAGCAGTCGATCGCGTTCAGAAATAACGTGAAATGGAACTCGAAAGAAGAAAAAAATATTGTGCACAAACACCTGAAGATGCCTAAAACAACAGTTTGTCGAGTGCTCAAAACCTACAAGGAAATCCTGAGTGTGGAAAGGAATCAGTGGACTTACGAAAAAACTGGAACCAGGAATCGTCAGCTGCGCAGCAAGGTGGTGAGGTGCGTTAAGGCCAACCCCGGTCGTTTGATCCCAGATGTGGCCAGAAGGTACAACGCCAACTTTCAAACGGTGCGGAACATCCTTGCGATGGAAGGATACAAGTCGTACAAAGCCAGTTCCACATCCGAACCTGCACATGAAACATAATTCCGTGGCCAAAAAGTGTGCAAGGCTCTTGTACGACTGTTTGCACTGGAAACACTGCTTGTGACGGTACAGTAGCGGCTCGGGCGAACTGTCAACGAAACTGTCACAGTGACAGAACCGAAAGAGAGGAGGGAGATGGAGCGTGAAGATCTACATTGTCTCGTTTATTGTAGATCATTCTATTGAAGTCAATCAAGTAAACGTGTTATCAGAAGGTGAAAAGTTAATAAAAATTGGATTAAATTTGCTTAAAATTACTTAAAAATATTCCTTACAGCTAATAATCATACCGCTAAACCTATTATTGAAATTAGTTGTTCCTACCTAAAGTTTTATACAAATTCATGCAAATTGCAAGTTGGTAATCTAAATTTTTTGAACCTAACCCAAGGGCGTAGCCAGGTTTCGAGCTAGGGAGGGGTGAAAAAAAATTACTCTGGAAAATTTGGCCGAATGCCATTTCACCGAACACCATTTCCCCGAAAGCCTTTGTGTAGCTGAGTTTAGGAGGGGGGGGGGCAGTCGACCCCTGCCCCTCTCTGGCTACGCCTATGACCTAACCTAACTTACCTTAATCATGCAGGAACAAGTGAAAAGTATTATCTAGTACAAATGAATTGTCCTTAAAACTACACATGCACACCGATTTTTGTAAGTAGAACTAAATCTAATGAACTACTCTAAAACTAACCTAAACATAAACTTAGAGCTAAAGCTACAATACAACAAAAATACCGTCGTTGTGATTTGCTAGAAGAAATCGTACCGTGGGACATATTCGACCGACAAACATTTGGAACAAACTTTAGCAAAATCGACTGCAGTTCGATTAGTTCTTCACCATGCAATCGAATCCGGAGATAAACGAAGACCCAACACCGCACCACGCACAGACGCTCGACGGAAAATCAGGCAGATTGCGTGAACTGTGATCGTCCCAACAGTGCGGAAAACATGATGCAGTGTGACAATTGTCACATTTGGTGGCACTTCTCGTGTGCCGGTGTCAGCCGTGACAGGTAGACGACCTGACTAGTCATACTTCCGTATCTCGTACATCCGGGAGATCGGCGAGGTCCGCTAGGTTGAATTTGCAACTGGAAAAGCTGGAAGAGCTTCAAGCCATCCAGAAAAAGTTTGTGAAGGACAAATAAAAGCTGCTTGAGTCCCAGCTGGAGTTAAAAGGCGACAGTTCAAGTGGACAGTCAAGCAACGCCAGAATAATTAAGTGGGTGAACAAATGTGTAGAATAGGCAGAAGCTGCTCTGAGTTCGACGACCGGAGGTCCTTCACCACTGCCACCAGTGTTCACCAACCAGGAAGCGCAAAACCCTACTACCTCTAGCGGCCTTGCTGCAACACAAGGACATCAAGTAGCACCAAATGGTGAAAACCAACAGAGTCCCCTCAAACATCTATCAGTGCCAAATCAACGTACTACACCGCAACCACCGGGCGCCGATCAAGTGACAGAAGGAATTGTTAGCACGGATCCGAAACAAGATGGACCTTTAGCTGGCCCCACCGTTTTCAGCAAGATTACAGGAACGGTGCCTTTAGCATAATCAACGCCACCACCTTCTACGCTGCCGCCCCCGCAAGCATCGGCACCACCTTCCATGCTGCCGTCCCATCCACCATGGTGACCGCTTTTTACGTTGCCGCCGCCATCAGCTTCACTACCGCCTTCAACGCTGCCCCCCCCCCCCCCCCGCCAGGGTTCATGCTGCCTTCCGCACCGGTACTCCCGTTAGCATCTGTACCGACAGTACCACCGCCCGCGCCAGCGCCGCTGTCCACGCAGGTCTTTCCACCTGTCACAGTGCCAGGATGGCCGTCTGCACCTATATTGGTACCCCAGCCGACCTCAAGTGTTCCGCCGGTACCCGTAAGTATGCCAGCACCAGCGCCTGCAGCGGCACCCATGCCTGCCTCGGGACCAAAGCCATATCTCGTGCCACCAGGTAAGCCAGATAATCATCCTCTACCTGGAAATATACCACCAACCAATGATGTCAACCGCTGCCAGGCAAGTCATGCCTCGAGATTTACCCCCTTTTTCGGGCAACCCTGCCAATTGGCCAGTATTCATAAGCAGTTTTATGAACTCTACACTCGCTTGTGGGTACTCTAGTGCCGAAAATTTATGCCGCCTCCAACGATGCCTAAAAGGTGCAGCATAACTTCTCCCTGAATCGGTGCCTCATGTTTTGGAAACACTCCATATGTTTAATGGAAGGCCTGATTGGCTAATCTCTGCCCTCCTAGACAAAGTACATTCAACCCCAGCCACGAAAGTCGAGAAATTCCAAACCATTATCGATTTCGGAATGTCCATTCAAAGCCTTTGTGACCATTTGGAAGCCGCGAGACAAACCGCGCACCTATCGAATCCGTCACTTCTTGGGGAACTGGTAGCTAAGCTCCTTCCACATTTACAAGTCGAGTGGGGGACGTACCTCCAGGGGTTTCCGGAAGTAAATCTATCGTAGTGAGATCAGTGAGTAACAGCGGAAGAGCAAATATCGCCGAGAAGAACAAGGTGAAAACAAGAGGTAACGTCAACACCCACTTGAGCATCCAGAAGTCCAGTTCCGGAGCGAGTTCGTCTGCCAATGTGGAAGAGGAAAAGTTGTGTCCAGCTTGTAAAACGGGTCACCGCATTCAGGATTGTCAAACGTTCAAGGCCTTTTCTGTTGATGATCGCTGGAAACATGTTCAATCCAGTGGACTTTGCCGAAACTGCCTGAACGCGCACGGAAGAAGAAGCTGCAGGAAAACTGGTTGCTGTGGAACGAATGGCTGTCAATTTCGTCATCATCCGCTCCTTCATTCATCGCGCAGCAATACTGGCACGAATCCAAGTACTCCGGTGAACACTGCAGAAAACTACACGCACCGTCTTATGGAGCAGTCGCTGCTTTTTAGAATCTTACCAGTTACTCTACATGGACCTAAAGGTACGGTGGAGACGTTCGAATTTCTCGACGAAGGCTCATCTTTGACTCTAGTTGAGGACAGCTTAGTTGACCAACTTGGAGTTGACGGTAATACGAGGCCGTTGTGTCTGTTGTGGACCGGGAACGTGACATTGGAAGAGGCCCGCACCGTCAAGGAGTTGTCCCTACCGAAACAAACTCTATCGTTCGATCAGCTAGTCAAGCGATATGAGTACCTCAAAGGACTTCCAGTCAAGAGCTACACCGATGCGGTTCCGAGGATACTGATTGGTGTCAACAACTTGAACTTGATGGTTCCTTTGAAGATAAGGGAAGGACGTAGTCGCCAACCCGTCGCTGCGAAAACGAGACTAGGTACACGATCTTGTCAAGGAATTCTTCACCACGGATGACGTCGGTACGCAGCCAGCAATGAATCTGCTATCCGAGGAAGATAAGCGTGCTCAACGGATCCTGGAGGAAACAACGGTTCGAGTCGGCACCCATTATGAAACCGGTCTTCTGTGGAAGTATGACCAGAAGTATGAGCTTCCTGACAGCTACAACATGGCTCTTCGTCGACTTGAATGCTTGGAGAGGAGGATGGATTGAAGCCCAGAACTCAAGAATGCCTTGCAGAAACAACAATAGGACTACCAACTCAAAGGCTACGCATACCGTGCGACCAAGGAGGAGCTAGCTACTGCTGATCCAAGAAGAGTATGGTATTTACCTTTAGGAGCAGTGTTGAATCCACGGAAGCCGGGAAAGGTCCGCATGATTTGGGACGCTAAAGCTACTGTAAACGGGATCTCTCTCAACTCAGTACTATTGAAAGGTCCAGATCAACTGACGTCGCTTCCGACAGTTCAGTGTGGGCGTTTCAGCAGATTTAAAAGCGATGTTCCACCAGCTATACATGCGCAAGAAAGATCGCCACTCGCAGCGATTCCTATTTCGCAGTGATCCATCCAGAGCTCCAGACATCTATCTTATGGACGTCGCAACATTTGGGTCAACGTGCTCTCCGGCGTCAGCTCAGTACGTTAAAAACAAAAACGCTGATGAGTTCAAAGAGCTGTACCCCCGAGCCGCTGAAGGGATAGTACATAACCACTACGTTGATGATTCTCTTGAGAGTTACGAAAGCGTTGAGGAGGCCATCAAAGTATCCCAAGAAATGCGCTATATTCACGAGCAAGGTGGCTTCGAGTTGAGAAATTGGCTGTCGAACAGTAGCGAAGTGTCGAGCGGCATAGGAGAAGCACAGTCCAAAGAAGGCAAGCAGCTCGCAACAGACACAGGAGGACGCCTTCAGTTTCTCAACCCAAATGAGTCAGGAAATCTGTGATTTGATTCAGAACGGCAAACGTCCAACAAAAAGGCAAATGTTGAAATGCCTGATGTCCCTTTTTACCCTGTGGGACTGCTAGGCCACTTCACAGTACATGGAAAGATCCTGTTGCAAGACGTGTGGAGAGCAGGAATTCAGTGGGACGAGAAAGTGAGCGAGGACTTGCACAGAAGGTGGAACAGCCTGTTCGAGGAGGTTAGAAAGCTTCAAATTCCTCGCTGCTACTTCCCAGGAGCAACTGCCGCACGCGACAGGGATCTACAACTTCATGTATTCGTTGACGCGAGTGAATCAACGAACTGCGCAGCTGCCTACTTTCGTACGTTGAACTCCGAAGGAATCCCTGAGTGTGTGTTAGTCACAGCGAAGACGAAGGTTGCTCCTCTGAAGACGCAGTCAGTGCCACGACTGGAACTTCAGGCCGCAGTTTTAGGAGCACGTCTGATGCAGATCGTGGAAGAAAGCCACATACTATCGATCACGAAGAAGGTGCTTTGTAGTCCGTTATAAATGCTTATCTTTTGACAGATACCCGTATTTCGTCTACTACTTGCAGACTTCATCAGTGCCAACACCACTGGAAATAAACCAACCCACTCAAAGCTCTTCATAAAGGGATTCCGTTAAGAGGTTCGACAAATTTAAAGGATTGCTATGGTCCTTTCCTGGATAAGAGCTGACCATCGTCGATACAAACAGTTTGTTGCGTGTAGAATAGGCGAGTTGCTGACGATGTGGAAAACTGGCGTTGGGTTCCTAGCAAGCAAAATCCGGCAGATATAGCGACGAAGTGTCGAAAAGGTCCCGATCTGGCAGAAAACAGCGTTTGGTTCAAGCAATTTCTTCTAGTGGGTGGTACATGAGTGTACTTATTTTTAGCCTAGCCTTTTATGGCTTATGGTTATAGCAAGGGAAACGGAACACAATTTTAGAACTCATACAGTATTCTTACCTCATAATAATCAGTACCAGGTCATGTCCAGGAATACTGTGCTGTTCTACAGATTTGCTATTTGACTCTTCTCTTCTCTGAAAGTGAAGGAAACAGTGAAACACCCAGTTGCAGGATTGTTTCAAAATAAACTTGTCCATCTCAATCAAAACCGGCCGGATCAAAAATGCTAACTCCATCGTACCACCGTCAAGTAAACGATGAACGCGAAATTCGCTAATGCTTGAACACTCGCTTGCTAAAAAATATTAAACACTCTAAATACATTTTTTGGCGTTTTTGAATAACTTCAAAATATGAGTACAAGATACTCATTTGAAGAGTACTAGAGTTAGCGTGTTCTTCAATCGATTCTGTTGCCAGTGATTTCTAGCAGCTGAAAACTCCATATGTAAAAATTTGATTCACAAAAAAACTTCAAATGGTTTGCAGAATTCCCACAATTCCCCATCTACAGAGTTGCAATGAGAAATAAGGAAAATTCCTACTTGCGCAACGCCCTTCATGGAAAGATCATTTTTCACCCGTTATTTAGGACCGGTCGCGGTTCCAAAGAAAAACGTTTGAATAGAAAACTCGGATATCAACTGAACGGAAAGTTGAGTGAGTGAAAGCGCAACGCTACTTCTTTCTCGAGCTGTTTCTGTTGTGAAAAATATTCCATCCTTCCCGTTTTGATGGCGTCGCCGGCTGCCAACGCAAAAAAAAAAACATGAATACACACAAACACACTCGCACAGTAGAAGTGGGCAAAAATTGCTCGCAGCTTTCAGCTTTCATTCGGTTCTTTCCATCATCCCGCCGGAACCAGTTGAGCCAAGCCGCTGCCGAGGCGGAGATGCAATTTAATCAAAGGTTTATCAACCGAATGAAGAATTGCTGCCGGCGAGCCGTGGTTGACTGGGGAAAATTTCATTTAGCTGAAATGCTGTTTTGTGGTTCCCGTTTTAACCGGGAAAATGGGGTTTTGCTAGGATGCATGCCTTCGGCTGTATGGTGATGCCGTGCCAAGCAAAATCGTCGTATTTGGGGCCTTCCACAAGCCACGTGGATATTTATTCAATTTTTGTTGTAGTAAATTTGAAAGAATGATGGACGCTTATTAAACCCACTCGTGGGGTACATGAGCGGCCCCTTTGCTGAAAATTTCACGGACTGAATACCACTCTGAAGAAAATGATCGAGCTTCAAACAAAACGCTTTGTTTATAAACTACTGTTAAATTAGCCCAAAATAGTTGATCAGTAAAGGAGGATATTTCCCCAGTAGAAATCTACCATTGAACTGGTGAGTGTGCAGAATTATTTCGCTGTATCATCATCCTCTTCCTGACGCGTTGAGGTAGGTACCGAAGGAAGGAAGGCAAAGAAGAACGCCATTCATGGATATGGACTGTGGATTTTCTCGCTGACGGCTCCGCGCGTGGCGACTGCAGCATAGCCTGATGGTGTTCCGGTTTCAGATTGACGGAATGAAAATGAAGATGATAATCACTTTTTAAATGTCACGCAGTGTCACTTCAATGCAATGCAGTCAGCACAGTGCGGGAGGTGGTGTGGTGTGAATCCGGATGGCATCAAAAAGGGATGAAGACTTCTTCATCCGATGCTGGGTGGAATACTGAGAGCTATCGTTTGCGTCCGGAAGTCAGACGACAGCCGCAGTCAGTTGGACGGCAGCAGTTTGTCACTCTTTGGCTGAAAGACTTGAATTTATGGTTGAATGAACACGCATATAGGACATAATACTGCGATTATTTTCGATTGTAAAGCATTGTCCGTAATATGATATCGCCATCAGTTCAACGCGATGTAGAGGGCAGTGTTCAGACGTCGATAGCTAAAGTAGACGATTTAATTTGAAAGCATTTATGGCAGCGGTTCTCAAGCGTTCGTTGACTGCGACCCACTTTTAAGCATTTCGTAAACTCGCGACCCATCAATCAGATTTATAGTTAATACATATTGCAATGGGAAATCTCCAGGTTCAGATAGAGTTTTTGTAGAATATTTTAAAAATGCAGATGAGTTGGTTAGAATTATTGAAATGGTTTATGTGGAAAACAAAATGCCATCAGATTGGCATAAGTCAACGCAGATACCCATTCCAAATATTCAGGAGCATCGGAAGCAGAACATTTTTGTAGAATTTCGTTTTGTAACGTTGCATACAATATTTACGCTAATGGATAGGTAATCAGCTTCGAAGATTCACAGGAGAATGTAGCGGTATTCTGATTAGATATTAAATTCAAGGTTGCAAATACTCATTTCAGCTAAAACAATGTTTTTTTTTTTAATTATGAAATAATTAGATTATATGATCATATTTTGAATAAGCAAGATACATGAAGAGGTTGCCAAAACATTCAAATTTGAAAGAGAAAATTCACGATCTCATAATCTCAACATTCCATGTATTTTGATGACACTCTGTAACATTTGGTGGGGGAGGGAAGATTAACATTTGAAGTCCCTGCCATTTTGCAAATTCTGCATAAAAAATACTTAAAAATTCCCTCCCTTTTAACATATTCTGCAAGAAAATACTATTTATCAAAAATTTCTAGGAAAATGATTTATTTTGACTTATTTTGACCATAATATGCATCAAAAGCGTTCCATCCAGTTTTCCAAATTTCGAACTTACTATCAATGCACAGTGGTCCAGAATGCAGATTTAGGTGGAATGATATGTTTTGAGCCTGTCATTGAAACTTCAGACTAAAAGTCTCTTCTACAAAGTTGTTCTTTATAGTTAAGCCCTCATTTTTATGACAATATATAGGGTGGTTCATATTATCATTAAAATCAAAAATCTAACTTTTTTTTTATAGTTGAAGATGCTAATTTCAAATAACAGACTAAAGTGGTAATTTTTATACGATAGATGAGGAGGAGATGAAAGTATATAATTGATTGTTCCGTTTAGAGTACGGCAGTGTGAAAATTGCATTTAGAGAGTAGACAACTTTTTAGAAAGGTACAAATCGGTTTTATTATCTCTCTTTACCAAACTCCCCTTTTGGAGAGGGAAGTTCAGGGAAGCTTGCCGAAGTTCACGGAAGTCTTGCTGAAGTTCAGGGAAGTTCTGTGGAAATTCAGAGAAGTTCTGTTGAACTTCAGGGAAGTTCTACCGATGTTCAGGGAAGTTTTTCCGAACTATAAGGAAGTCCTACCAATGTTCAGAGAACTCCTGCCGAAGTTCAGGGAAGTCCTGCTGAATTTCAGAGAAGTCCTGCTGAAGTTCAGGGAAATCCTGCTGAAGTTCAGAGAAGTTCTTTTGAAGTTCATGGAAGTTCTGCCAAAGTTCAGGGAAGGCTGGTGAAGTTGAGCTAGGTCTTTTTATTTCAATTCTTGGAAATCAGGGAAGTCCTGATGAAGTTCAGGGAACTCATGCTGAAGTTCAGCGAAGTTCTGCCGAAGTTTAGAGAAGTTCTGCTGAAGTTCAGGGAAGTTATGCCAAAGTTCGTGGAATTATCTAATTATCCAAAAGGCTGAAATTTTCGCAGAATATACGCAAATACTTGTGAAACAACATGTGAAAATTGAGGAACCTTTTGATTTGAAAAATATTTCATTTAGCAATGGCAAAGGGGGGTGATTTCTAAAATAATTCCATTTATCTTTAAAAAATATCCAAATCTATCAGAAAACCTCCATCAAATAGGCTGAAACAGAGTTTAGAGATGAACTTGCCTAAGGCTAAAAATTTCTTTAATAAAGCCTTAAAAAAAATCACAGAGTATCCTTCAATTAGCTTACACATGCACACACTTGAAATTTTGTATTTTTTCACAAATACACGCGTTTCCAACACGACTTAGAAATACTCCTTTAAATATGACCTTTAATACGAAATACTTGTGTAGTTGATGAGCAAAGTTAGCGACCACCATGATTGTGGTCCTAAAATTGAACTTAGAAAATGGTTTGCAGAAAATTTAAACAATAAATCAATCTTGTAAAAACTGCTAGAGATAGCAATTTTAGTTCTTTCATTTTGCACGGAAGAGTTTTTTTCGATTGAGCGCTGCGTTATTTTGTAAAAGTGAGTCATTCTAAACCGATCCACTTTCACCTTAATGTCTACTAGCGCGTTCCAATCCTTTGCGTTTGACTGAACTCGTCCTGGAGTTTTGAGTTTGCCGGGCATCCGAAACGACAAGTGGTCCTCTATGGAGGTGGTGCTTAAGGCATTTGTTTAAAAACTAATCTACGGAACACCCTAGTAGACCGATTTCGGCTAGCCGACTTTATGCCGGCTACAAGAACCAGCATTTCATCAAGTTGCTTTTACTTGAAGTAGATCAACAGATGACCACATATTTATAGTTAGGCGGGTCATGGAAGAATACTGGAATGCGGGGAAAGATTTAATTTTTTTAGCGGTAGTAACGCATTTGATACTGTAAGAGAAGTGTTACTTAATTTAAATGTTCCATCTAGGTTAGTTGATATAGTCCTATTATTTGCGAAAGATGAATTAACTGGAGTTTTATGGCAAAATCAGTATTCTCTCGAATTAAAAAGAGGTGAGGGAATCAAACAAGGCTTTACATTATCACCCCAACTTTTAATTTATTTAATGTAAGAGGTTTTGCAAAATGTTGCAAAAGAAATACCAGAACTTGAACTTATAGATATGGGTTGTTTGAAATTATCGATAATTTTAGCACTCGTAGGTGTCCTTTTAATTATAGCTAGAAGTGTTTGTGAATTAGAGAATATTCTTAAAACTCTAGAGGAGGAGCTATCAAAAGTTGGTCTTCACATTAATAAAGAAAAATGTCAAATATTAGTGAGATACGCTAACTATGCGGTACAGCTGAAGGAAATAATTTCTAATGGAAATCTATTTAAAACCAGTAAGTACATTATTTATCATTATCTAGGGGTCTGTTTTACCGCTACACTAGATAGAAAATTAATCAACAGACATAGATCTATGAATGTTTCAAAAGCTTCAAGACTAGTGGTAGATTTTTGTTCAAGATTTCATCCGAGTTGGGAAGTAGGGAAGATAATATATAACAGTATTCGCTTCAGCTATGTTGTATGGAACTAAGGTAGTAGTTCTAACAAAAAAAATTAGGATTGCCCATGCTAATTATGAAAAGATCATACTAAGAAACATATTTAATAACTGCAAAAACCAGGTCCTTTGAAATTTAACGCAAGTAAATTGCTTTAAGGAAATACGATTAAGAGTAGGCAGGTTAAGTTATTACGTTTAGCTTATAGCTAAAAATTCAGCAAGAAAAAAGATGGTAGACCTAGCTTTACTTAGAAAAAAATCTTTTGCCCAGAATTTTGCTAAATTTAATGAAGAAAATATGAAGGAATGGAAGTAATACAGGACAAAGAAAATTGAAAAGGAAAGTTGAAGATATTTACAAAAACGAGGAAAGTGAAATTTCAGATGGTTTTTAGACAGATGAAGAGGACCAAGGGAAAAGAAGTTATAAACAATGGAAGAAAAAGTAGTTTGAGTAAGAGTATCTATCAAATAAAGGGTGTCCCACATCGAATTGCATTACGGAAAAAAAACTTCAAAACCATTACCGTACGCTCGCACCTTACGCTTAACTCCACTCATTACGTTCTTTACAACATCTGGCTGCAGCTTATTCTGTACGGAAACCCACTTTTTCTTCATGCCTCCTTGGGATGCTTCCGTAGTGCCTGCTTCATAATAGCCCAGTATTTTTCGATGGGCCTTAGTTCCGGTGCGTTAGGGGGAGGGGGGGGTACGAAAGTGACCCCGGTGGCTTCGTACCACTCCAGGACAACATTTGAATAGTGTTGAATAGTGGCACGAACCTAGATCCGGCTAGAAGATCGTAGAGCCCTCATGTGGCTTCAACAGAGGAAGCAGGCGCTTCTGTAGACACTCCTTGAGGTAGATCTTCCCGTTTACAGTCCCGGTAGTCACGAACGGTGCACTCCGTTTGCCACATGAGCAGATCGCTTTCCAAATCATGTATTTCTTGACAAACTTTGAAAGTTTCTTCTGCCTTACTTCCTCCGGAACATCAAACTTGTGCTGGGCAGTGAAGAACACTAGCCGCGGAAGCTGCCGGAAGTCCGCCTTGACGTCTCATCATCCACGATGAGACAATGAGGCTTCATCAGCATCTTGGTGCACAGTTTCCGGGCCCGTGACTTTACCACCGTATTTTGCCGTTCGTCACGATTTGGAGCCTTCTGCACTTTGTACGTATGTAGCCCCTCCCGGTCCTTGGCTCTATGAACGAAAGACTTGGACAGATCCAACTTTTTGGTCACATCCCTGACCGAAGCATTGGGATTCCGCTTAAACGCTTTCACGACACGCTTGTGATCCTGATCACTATTAGAACATCCATTCTGACCGCATTTCTCTTTCCGTTCGATGCTCAGAGTTTCGTAGTAACGTTTAATCACACGACTCACCGTTGACTGCACCATTCCGAGTTGTTTTCCGATGTCCCGATGAGAGAGATTTTAGGATTTTCTAGGTGCTTGCGCAAAATAAATTCGCGACGTTGCTTTTCGAGTGACGCCATTTTTTTTCAACTTTTGAAAAACTGACAGCTATAAAAATACAGTGTAAACAACACACTCTAAACACTCTAAACTACTCTAACTAGAATAGAGTGTAATGTTTACATGTGCAAAATCTCTACACAATCTATCAAGTGGTTATCGAGATGGCTTCCAAGCAAGAAGTGCTTCGACAGTCCCACAGGTGGATCGCGAAAAAGTTTGGAATCAACAATTCGACCGAGTCCCATGTGGTAAAATCGTTCAAGGATACCCAGACGACCCAGCGACGAGCTGGCCGTGGAAAAAAAGCGAAAACGACCGACCCCGTGAACGCAAGGAAGGTGAGGGATTACGTCAACCGCAATCCGAACCTTTCGATTCGGAACGTGGCCAAGAAGGTCAATTATTCCGTTTGGTTCATCCAGCAGACAATGAAGCGGGCCGGACTTCATATCTTAGGTAAGGAAGGCGCCAAACCGAACCGATAAACAGAATACGGATACAGGATACAGCTATCATCTTGGGAGAGGATGTCATTGATCAAGATCGACTCATTATGGCGAAACAGAAAGGGGGCGGGAAGTTCACGGGTAAAGAAGAAGCACAATCTCAGTCAGCTGAAACCACTCTGTACGCGATCGAAGTAAAACCGGAAGTAGCAATCTACCGTCAGCCGTTCACTGGGTCCTATTTGAAAGTATATTTTTGACAGAATAAATAAGTTTTAATTGAAACGACTCAAAGTATTTCCGTGGAAGATTCAAGCAAATCTATAATAAATGTTTTTTTTTTAGTGTGAACCCTGGATTTGGTAATCCGAATCTGGCTATATTTATTTGATGCACATCTGCTAATCGCCATTAGCTCACTACATCCATCACCACAGATCGAATGCAAAGTACAGTATCTCACAAACCATGAGCAATACCATCATGACAATAATCCAGGTGGCTGCATTTCCCGAATCACTCTGCTCCACTCGAGTTTCATTGGCGGTCTCCAACTCCCACGTACGGTTGGCCCTATTCAAGGTAAACTGATTGACAAAAACTTCTTTGAGTTGCTTTTGAGAACCATTCGAAACTCCCACATCCTTCACGGCCGTAATTTCTCCGTAGTAGTACCATCCGTTGTCCAAGGCGTAGCATCCTTCCAACTGCATCAGTGTCGAATTACCGCCAAGGAAAAAATGCTCCCACGTCCAACGTTCCCTAACTTCTCCTGAATATCTCATCACGTTCACGACATTTCCGCAGGTACAGACCACGCTGAAGTGGAAGAGCAGTGGCGTAATTGTGACGGCCAACTTTGCACAGTTCACTGCCAACTCCAGTCCTTGAACGGTGTTGAACGGACTGTGGCCACCGTTGTCCTCGAGCCAATTGATGATGCTGCCCTCGAAGTGGTAGAACTTTTTGGCCATTAAGTTAGCTTCATTAGGATGCGATTTGCAGCATGGTGACGTACAAAGCAGGGAAACTGATCTCTGGGGCCGGTGGAGAATGATTGAGGTGAGGATTAGAATGAACTGTTTCATGGTGGTGCCGGACGGTTGCGTAATGACGAACGACTCAAGCCTGATTGAACATTTATTAAGATAACGGTTTATTGTGTGGTGAACACAATGGGGGTACGTTAATGGTAGCTTGCTATTGTTGTATGTAACGTAAGTGGTTAGCTCATTTGGAATGCAGTCTTTTCAATATTGAGGGGAAATTATATTTTGATGTAAACAGCTTCCTAAACGTAGCTCTCAAGTAACATTGCAGGTTTAATAGAGGTTTTAAAGCATGCCATAAGTCTAAATCATGGTCTACAGAACCCTCATAAAACCAAAATTGTAACTTGGGGCTGATTGCGTGATGTTTTGAAAATAATTTCGACAAAATTTGTATTTTTTTAAATGAAAATAACCCTTCTTTTCGGCGCAGCTGGGATGTTCTGAGGCAAAACATCTCCGATCACGGGAAGTAAAGCGGTTGGTCCCCGGTTCATGAGTTGATGGGTCGATAGGTAGGGTCCAGGTGTGGGAGCTGCCTACCTGGCGTCGGTAGCATTGGTGCTCAGCAGTAAGGCAGTTCATTTTTTGGGGTTAACTCGGATTCACATCCGATCTCTGCCAACATGCTCCCAATACTACAAAGGTTCTACATTATGTACACTAATGAAATCGACCCACTACAGCGCCACCTAGAGCCGCGAATGTAAAAGTGGCTCATTCCCCATACATTTTGTGAATTTTCCCCATGCAAAGTTCATTTTAACTTTCAGAGGGTCACAATAGAGATTACCTCTAACGATGAGCAACACGATGAACGAGCAATCAGCGATCATAAAATCGCTTGTTGTGACCTTCTGAAAGCAAAATTGACAAATTTTTTATGTCATACAGAAACTCTACAACCTCTTTTGTTTCTTATAAATAAAATTATCATTATAGTATCTTATAGTTTCATAATAACAAAAAATCGCATTTCAGCTGTAATGAGAAACTGCAAGCCTGCCCTTAAGTACTCATCCCCTAGGTGAAAATGTCAAGATCACACGTATAAAATGAATCTACAATGTGTATAATCGGAATCTACCTAACTTAAAACCCAAAGACTTAGGTAAACCTAACTAAAAAACCAAAGACTTAAGGAAAAAAAAAAATCGATACCAATATCTAAAAAGGAAAATTTCCAAAGGCTTGGTAGCCATCATATTGAAGTAATGAAATTGGGTTGTTTGCGGAATGCTTTAAATAAAACAGGAAAAAAAGTTATCTTCCATTGAATTCCACTTAATTCCACTTAATTATGTTTGATATCCATGTCATGGATATTAGGTTTTGATAAGTTCTTCAGTTGCAATGAAACTGATGAAGACAGCACATTGTACAATTAAAAAAATAAATCACATTTCCAATGGAAAATATCCATTAGAATTTCATATAACTTTCATGTGATCGCATAATTGGGAATCGCACTACAAAATCACATGAACCTTATGAGTTCAATGAAATTTATGTGATTTATCACGTAGAATTCATGTGATCATATGAATGCTATGTGAATTTCAGATAAAAATCATTAATTTTGCTATTGGAAAAATATCATGTGCGTTCCCAATGGAAACTATATGAAAACTTTTTTCGGTGTAGTTGAAATGGATACCAAAATTAATTAAGTTTAATTAAATGGAAGATAACCTTTTTAGCTGTTTTATTTAAGCATTCCGCTAACAACGCAATTCCACTACTTCATTCAATATTAAATAATACTTCATTTGTTCAGTGGATTCATTTTGGTATCCATGACTGATACGTATTACGACTACAATGTGCAGTCTTCTGTATTTACCAAACTATTTGTTAGAATTGTAGATCTTTTATTTTTCCTTGATTTGTTTTCCGTCGATCTTGTTTTCCGTACTGAGTACCAACGCTACTGACGCCAGAGAGACAGCTCACCAACTGGGCCCTACCTATCGATTCATCAACTCATGGACCGGGGACGAACGGCTTTACTTTCCTGGTCTTTTGGAATGAGTAGCAATCACGCTTACCAGAGTAGTTAACCTTACCAACTACCTGCGGCCTCCGCCATTCAGGCTATTACGTAGCTGCTCCATTTTCACTGCATCACTTCTAAAAACTAATTTTAGACTCAATGTGCAAAAATCGCCTCTTGACAACTTAAAAGTGTGCCATTTTTAAGTTGGGAAAAATTGATATCAGAACCATTAACCCAGAATCTGGGTAAATTCCATTCATCGGAACAAAACCAGTTTACTCATTTTTTGACAACTCCACATAGCATGCAAAAATGAGTGCGATCTGCACAGTCACTGAGTAGAGTAGCCTCAAATAGCGTGTAATTACCATGTGTATGTGCATGCATGTGTGTGTGATTTTTAAATCAAGTTATTGCAACACGCTAAACATAAACTCACTTATATTTAAACAAGAACTACCCACTCTCAGTGATGGCAAGATCATTAGCAAATTGATATTTTTCCACTCTTATACGCTCTCAATATCAGGCGTGATATTGGAGCAAAATATCATGCTTGATATTGATTTTACAAGCTCCTTTTGATATTGTGAGACTATTCACAACGTGTAAAGTTGAAGTCGAAATTGAAGCTGACAGTTGAATCGACGCAAATGATTCCGTTGCACCTCGTTTTCTTAAAAAGAGAAAATGCAATAATGCTATCGCTTTTTATTCTTCACCGATGGCAGACACGAAGTGACTGCTGTCAGCCGTTATGGAAGTTTCGGTTGCGTTCGGGTGTAAGGCCAATGACATAGTAACGCGTTTAGTGAAATGTGCGCGTGTGCGTGTGTGTCTGAGCTGCTTTGATGAGCGTCCATGCAAAATGCTTGGTGAAACGCTTTCACCTGTCATAGTAAACGCGTTGCGATGCATCAGCAATAGCATCAAATAGTGCCATTGATATTAAATGGCGATCGACTAGCTAACTGCGATTTCGGATGCCTAGAAGTTGAAGTATATTTTAAATATAGCCGGCATTTTTGTTTGGTTAAATGTTGCATGTTAAATGTTAAACCAACTATTGATAAGGAATTGTTTAATGTATAATGTTAAATGTTAAATGGTAATTGTTAAATGATAAATGTTATAAGTTGAATGCTAGGGGAAATGGATGTAATGTCGGCCTAAATGCTCCGCGTTATGTCATTATGTCATCGGCCTAAATAAAAAATCATGAAACTCAATCTCACCACAGTTTGGTGAGATTTGCCGCTGGTTAGTTTTATTAGCTTGATATTCCTAGCTGAGATATAACAGCTTGCAATATCAACCACAGTTGTTTGCTTGTTGATTTTTGTCTAAAAAAATCAGGCGTGATCTTGTTTCTCGGTGAGATTTGATTTTTTGATATTTTCCCAACACTGCCCATTAGATTGATGCAAAAATAGAAATTTTCACTCCACAGTGTTCAAACGAATTCAAATCGGGTCCTGATTAGCCTCCGAAAGTTTAAATTTATTTGATGAGAAACTGACTTGGCACAAACCATTTGAAGTTCATATGGAAATTACTATGGGTAAACAAAGCTTTTTTTTCATTGTCTTCTAGCCTATTATTACATATTGTACTGTTAACAAATTGTATTGCTATTCTTATGGGAATTTTTATCAGCTACAACTTTGCAAAAAATCGTTTTTAAGCCAAACGTCAAATTAAATTGTTATTAATTGTTTAAGAGATTGTATAATCTTATGGCAAGATTAAGCAACTGTATTGTGGGCAACACCGAAATCTGCAGTGTGACATAGTACTCATGATTTTTGTCCTCTATTCTACGCGCCATAAAAACCAATGTTGTATGCTGAACAGTTGATTGAGCATAATCATAAGACATTAGTGACTTGAATCATTAATAACTTTAGTTCCTTACATTTGATCGAAAAGTGATCCTGAACAAAAAGCTGAGAAAATTTTCAACAAGCTCAGCTATCATTTTTTACAGTAGAGTGAACTGGTGAATTTTGAGATAGGTATGAACTGAAATTATGGTTTCTCCATAGTAATTCCCGTATAAACTTCAAATGGTTTGTGCCAAGTCAGTTCAAATTTTGCCAATGAGTTCAAATTTTGGGAGGCTAATCAGGGCCCAATTTGGAACCGTTTGAGCACTGTGGAGCGGAAATTTCAAATTCTGCATCAGTCCACTGCCCACTCTTAAGATTGTATGTAAATGTACATCTACAAATAATTCATTATTTCTTGTTCAACTCTATCTACCACAATCCATAAAATTTTTTGGAATATTTTGTATATCTTAGTAGTCTGATTAGGGCTTCGAAAAATATGTTTTTGAGCTTTGGAATACATTTTGTTTTCTTATATTTTCAGTGATCTTTTTAAGGCTTGCCTAACTAAAGAAAAATCCTTAGGGAGGGCTAATTTTTTTTAACTTCTCAATTAGGCAATTAGCGAACAATTTTGATGTGTAAGGTAGATGTAATTGTAGTTAAATTTCTAGAGGGGGCTACATTAATCCTACGGAGGGCTATAGTTATGCCAATGATCTTAGGGATGGTCCATTAATTATGTCACGCAAATTTGGCCCATTTTCAACCCCCCTCCCCCCTTTGTACCATTTTTTGTATGAACCTTAATTTTTTTGTATCGCTCGTCACAGTTTTCAAAACCCCCCCTCCCCCCTAAATGTGTGACATAATTAATGGACGACCCCTTACTCATAATATGTTCTTTTAAAATCAGTATGGATCTGATTGAAGATCGCCAATTGCCCTTTAAAATGTCTGTCGACATTTTAGGTGTATCTGTTTGTCATAATGAAGTTTTTTTTTTTATTTTTAATTCTTTATTAAAGAGATTTTTAGCCTTAGGCTAGTTCATCTCTAAGTCATAATAAAGTGAGTTTTCTTTAAATTCTAATGCACATTTTTTTTTAATATATCTAGAATTAAAACAGAATTACTTTTCTTGAAATTTAAACTATCACAGTTAATGTCACTTTGACTTTTAAACCACGCTCTATTCTTTTTTTTTAAATTTGCTCAGGTTTGTTTAAAGTCCATTAAGAGATCTGTTTCTGTGATGGAAATGTTAAGCCTTAAGTGATTCCCAGATTTGTTTAAAACAGCCAATTTTTTTATGGCGTGCTACTTTTAGTTTTTATTTAAACGATTTTAAATTTAATGCAGTCCTTGCAATACATTAAAACCACAACTTCAGTTGAGAAATCTAAGGTTTGATCTTTTGCTAAGAACAAATGAAAATTATTTGAAATCGACGGTTATATTTTGATAAACCTTGGACCCCCGGTAATCTTGCCGTTCTTAATCTAAACACATTTTAGTTTGAACTCCGCTAATCTGCACGACATGCAAACTAAAAATTGTTCAAACGTCATTTAGCACATGGAATAGAGTAAAGCGAAATGGAACGATGCGAAACGGAACGCAGAATTGAAAAAAAAGGGAAAAAGGCTACCGGAAACTCTCTTTTCAGATGGTCGTGGGGTTACTAGAAGTTGAAATTAAAAATTAATCCCGTTAATATGAACGAAGTAAATCCTTTAAATTTGTCGAACCTCTTAACAGAATCCCTTTATGGAGAGCTTTGAGTGGGTTGGTTTATTTCCTTTAAATTCCGTTATAATTGCTTATCTTTTGACAGATATGCGTATTTTGTCAACTACTTGCAGACTTCATCAGTGCCAAGTACCCAACACCAAGTAGTGTTGAGTACTTGGCACTGAAAGGAAATAAGCCAACCAACTCAAAGCTCTTCATGGACGAACTGTTGTTCAGATTAACGGCGGCCCACGGTATTATATAACTCCATATTTTGTGGAACTCGATGGATTCTGTGGCCCCTTCATTTTCCATGTATCGTACTCTCCATAAGTCGATATTTCTACAAGTCGATGCTTCCTTTGGTCGATGATCTATGTAGTGTTTGATTCTACAACTCGATACGTTAAAGGTAGAGCTCCTGAATTATGTGATGATTTTGTTAGGAACATTAAACACATGATAACTGGTGATCATATTGAGTACCCAGGACCCATCGTCCACATCAGAACATGTTTTTGGTGTTTGGGGGAAAAATTTGGTCCGAAATGGTTATATCGAATGCTGGGTTATATAGTTGGCCGAATGGTCATTTGGTTGAAAGGTCATTAGTCCAAACAGTCATTAGAACTAATGGTCATTAGTCCAAAAGGTCACTAGGCTGAACGGTTTTTTAGCTCAAATTCCGGAAAATTATTTCTTAACACTTGTAAAGAAAATTTGCTGGTTTGAAAAAGAGCATAACTAAAGGGTGATACGGTCAAAATTTGGTCAATATCAACTTGACGTATTTCTTTCAATTTTGCATTTAAAAAACCTGAACACCCCTCATTTTGAAGGTGTGTGTGTGTAGAATGTTGCTCCTATTTTGATTTTGGAATTCACTCTTCAGTTGTCAAAATGCCGTCCAAGCAAGAAGAGCAGCGTATCCAAATTTTGCTCGCGCATCGCGAAAATCCGAGCTACTCGCACGCAAAGTTGGCAAAATCGCTAAAAGTTGCCAAAATCAACCGTTACAAATGTAATTAAAGTGTTTGGGGAACGTTTGTCGACAGCCAGGAAGTCTGGATCGGGGGGAAATCGAAAACCGGAAGCCACTGAGACGACAAAGAGAGTTGCCGGTAGTTTCAAGCGAAACCCTAACCTCTCTCTCCGAGATGCCGCAAATAAGCTGGGTGTATCGTCTACAACCGTGCATCGAGCCAAAAAACGAGCCGGACTATCGACTTACAAGAAGGTAGTGACTCCAAATCGCGATGATAAACAAAATACGACGGCCAAAGCGCGATCCCGGAGGCTGTACACGACGATGCTGACGAAGTTTGACTGCGTGGTAATGGACGACGAAACCTACGTCAAAGCCGACTACAAGCAGCTTCCGGG